>NW_027442217.1:0-300000 GCF_048569485.1 Anomaloglossus baeobatrachus
GGATTGCAAGATAACCAAACAAAACTTTTAGTGGATTTCTACTTATTTTATTAAATATCATCTCCACCAAACAGGACAAGCTTGCATCTGTTATAGTTTTGGAGAAAAATGTGTTCATTTCATGTATGCGCGAAATGCCTTAAAAATGGCTTTAAAATGGATTTGGAGCATGGAGACGATTATCTCGGGATTGCAAGATAACCAAACAAAACTTTTAGTGGATTTCTACTTATTTTATTAAATATCATCTCCACCAAACAGGACAAGCTTGCATCTGTTATAGTTTTGGAGAAAAATGTGTTCATTTCATGTATGCGCGAAATGCCTTAAAATGGCTTTAAAATGGATTTGGAGCATGGAGACGATTATCTCGGGATTGCAAGATAACCAAACAAAACTTTTAGTGGATTTCTACTTATTTTATTAAATATCATCTCCACCAAACAGGACAAGCTTGCATCTGTTATAGTTTTGGAGAAAAATGTGTTCATTTCATGTATGCGCGAAATGCCTTAAAAATGGCTTTAAAATGGATTTGGAGCATGGAGACGATTATCTCGGGATTGCAAGATAACCAAACAAAACTTTTAGTGGATTTCTACTTATTTTATTAAATATCATCTCCACCAAACAGGACAAGCTTGCATCTGTTATAGTTTTGGAGAAAAATGTGTTCATTTCATGTATGCGCGAAATGCCTTAAAAATGGCTTTAAAATGGATTTGGAGCATGGAGACGATTATCTCGGGATTGCAAGATAACCAAACAAAACTTTTAGTGGATTTCTACTTATTTTATTAAATATCATCTCCACCAAACAGGACAAGCTTGCATCTGTTATAGTTTTGGAGAAAAATGTGTTCATTTCATGTATGCGCGAAATGCCTTAAAAATGGCTTTAAAATGGATTTGGAGCATGGAGACGATTATCTCGGGATTGCAAGATAACCAAACAAAACTTTTAGTGGATTTCTACTTATTTTATTAAATATCATCTCCACCAAACAGGACAAGCTTGCATCTGTTATAGTTTTGGAGAAAAATGTGTTCATTTCATGTATGCGCGAAATGCCTTAAAAATGGCTTTAAAATGGATTTGGAGCATGGAGACGATTATCTCGGGATTGCAAGATAACCAAACAAAACTTTTAGTGGATTTCTACTTATTTTATTAAATATCATCTCCACCAAACAGGACAAGCTTGCATCTGTTATAGTTTTGGAGAAAAATGTGTTCATTTCATGTATGCGCGAAATGCCTTAAAAATGGCTTTAAAATGGATTTGGAGCATGGAGACGATTATCTCGGGATTGCAAGATAACCAAACAAAACTTTTAGTGGATTTCTACTTATTTTATTAAATATCATCTCCACCAAACAGGACAAGCTTGCATCTGTTATAGTTTTGGAGAAAAATGTGTTCATTTCATGTATGCGCGAAATGCCTTAAAAATGGCTTTAAAATGGATTTGGAGCATGGAGACGATTATCTCGGGATTGCAAGATAACCAAACAAAACTTTTAGTGGATTTCTACTTATTTTATTAAATATCATCTCCACCAAACAGGACAAGCTTGCATCTGTTATAGTTTTGGAGAAAAATGTGTTCATTTCATGTATGCGCGAAATGCCTTAAAAATGGCTTTAAAATGGATTTGGAGCATGGAGACGATTATCTCGGGATTGCAAGATAACCAAACAAAACTTTTAGTGGATTTCTACTTATTTTATTAAATATCATCTCCACCAAACAGGACAAGCTTGCATCTGTTATAGTTTTGGAGAAAAATGTGTTCATTTCATGTATGCGCGAAATGCCTTAAAAATGGCTTTAAAATGGATTTGGAGCATGGAGACGATTATCTCGGGATTGCAAGATAACCAAACAAAACTTTTAGTGGATTTCTACTTATTTTATTAAATATCATCTCCACCAAACAGGACAAGCTTGCATCTGTTATAGTTTTGGAGAAAAATGTGTTCATTTCATGTATGCGCGAAATGCCTTAAAAATGGCTTTAAAATGGATTTGGAGCATGGAGACGATTATCTCGGGATTGCAAGATAACCAAACAAAACTTTTAGTGGATTTCTACTTATTTTATTAAATATCATCTCCACCAAACAGGACAAGCTTGCATCTGTTATAGTTTTGGAGAAAAATGTGTTCATTTCATGTATGCGCGAAATGCCTTAAAAATGGCTTTAAAATGGATTTGGAGCATGGAGACGATTATCTCGGGATTGCAAGATAACCAAACAAAACTTTTAGTGGATTTCTACTTATTTTATTAAATATCATCTCCACCAAACAGGACAAGCTTGCATCTGTTATAGTTTTGGAGAAAAATGTGTTCATTTCATGTATGCGCGAAATGCCTTAAAAATGGCTTTAAAATGGATTTGGAGCATGGAGACGATTATCTCGGGATTGCAAGATAACCAAACAAAACTTTTAGTGGATTTCTACTTATTTTATTAAATATCATCTCCACCAAACAGGACAAGCTTGCATCTGTTATAGTTTTGGAGAAAAATGTGTTCATTTCATGTATGCGCGAAATGCCTTAAAAATGGCTTTAAAATGGATTTGGAGCATGGAGACGATTATCTCGGGATTGCAAGATAACCAAACAAAACTTTTAGTGGATTTCTACTTATTTTATTAAATATCATCTCCACCAAACAGGACAAGCTTGCATCTGTTATAGTTTTGGAGAAAAATGTGTTCATTTCATGTATGCGCGAAATGCCTTAAAAATGGCTTTAAAATGGATTTGGAGCATGGAGACGATTATCTCGGGATTGCAAGATAACCAAACAAAACTTTTAGTGGATTTCTACTTATTTTATTAAATATCATCTCCACCAAACAGGACAAGCTTGCATCTGTTATAGTTTTGGAGAAAAATGTGTTCATTTCATGTATGCGCGAAATGCCTTAAAAATGGCTTTAAAATGGATTTGGAGCATGGAGACGATTATCTCGGGATTGCAAGATAACCAAACAAAACTTTTAGTGGATTTCTACTTATTTTATTAAATATCATCTCCACCAAACAGGACAAGCTTGCATCTGTTATAGTTTTGGAGAAAAATGTGTTCATTTCATGTATGCGCGAAATGCCTTAAAAATGGCTTTAAAATGGATTTGGAGCATGGAGACGATTATCTCGGGATTGCAAGATAACCAAACAAAACTTTTAGTGGATTTCTACTTATTTTATTAAATATCATCTCCACCAAACAGGACAAGCTTGCATCTGTTATAGTTTTGGAGAAAAATGTGTTCATTTCATGTATGCGCGAAATGCCTTAAAAATGGCTTTAAAATGGATTTGGAGCATGGAGACGATTATCTCGGGATTGCAAGATAACCAAACAAAACTTTTAGTGGATTTCTACTTATTTTATTAAATATCATCTCCACCAAACAGGACAAGCTTGCATCTGTTATAGTTTTGGAGAAAAATGTGTTCATTTCATGTATGCGCGAAATGCCTTAAAAATGGCTTTAAAATGGATTTGGAGCATGGAGACGATTATCTCGGGATTGCAAGATAACCAAACAAAACTTTTAGTGGATTTCTACTTATTTTATTAAATATCATCTCCACCAAACAGGACAAGCTTGCATCTGTTATAGTTTTGGAGAAAAATGTGTTCATTTCATGTATGCGCGAAATGCCTTAAAAATGGCTTTAAAATGGATTTGGAGCATGGAGACGATTATCTCGGGATTGCAAGATAACCAAACAAAACTTTTAGTGGATTTCTACTTATTTTATTAAATATCATCTCCACCAAACAGGACAAGCTTGCATCTGTTATAGTTTTGGAGAAAAATGTGTTCATTTCATGTATGCGCGAAATGCCTTAAAAATGGCTTTAAAATGGATTTGGAGCATGGAGACGATTATCTCGGGATTGCAAGATAACCAAACAAAACTTTTAGTGGATTTCTACTTATTTTATTAAATATCATCTCCACCAAACAGGACAAGCTTGCATCTGTTATAGTTTTGGAGAAAAATGTGTTCATTTCATGTATGCGCGAAATGCCTTAAAAATGGCTTTAAAATGGATTTGGAGCATGGAGACGATTATCTCGGGATTGCAAGATAACCAAACAAAACTTTTAGTGGATTTCTACTTATTTTATTAAATATCATCTCCACCAAACAGGACAAGCTTGCATCTGTTATAGTTTTGGAGAAAAATGTGTTCATTTCATGTATGCGCGAAATGCCTTAAAAATGGCTTTAAAATGGATTTGGAGCATGGAGACGATTATCTCGGGATTGCAAGATAACCAAACAAAACTTTTAGTGGATTTCTACTTATTTTATTAAATATCATCTCCACCAAACAGGACAAGCTTGCATCTGTTATAGTTTTGGAGAAAAATGTGTTCATTTCATGTATGCGCGAAATGCCTTAAAAATGGCTTTAAAATGGATTTGGAGCATGGAGACGATTATCTCGGGATTGCAAGATAACCAAACAAAACTTTTAGTGGATTTCTACTTATTTTATTAAATATCATCTCCACCAAACAGGACAAGCTTGCATCTGTTATAGTTTTGGAGAAAAATGTGTTCATTTCATGTATGCGCGAAATGCCTTAAAAATGGCTTTAAAATGGATTTGGAGCATGGAGACGATTATCTCGGGATTGCAAGATAACCAAACAAAACTTTTAGTGGATTTCTACTTATTTTATTAAATATCATCTCCACCAAACAGGACAAGCTTGCATCTGTTATAGTTTTGGAGAAAAATGTGTTCATTTCATGTATGCGCGAAATGCCTTAAAAATGGCTTTAAAATGGATTTGGAGCATGGAGACGATTATCTCGGGATTGCAAGATAACCAAACAAAACTTTTAGTGGATTTCTACTTATTTTATTAAATATCATCTCCACCAAACAGGACAAGCTTGCATCTGTTATAGTTTTGGAGAAAAATGTGTTCATTTCATGTATGCGCGAAATGCCTTAAAAATGGCTTTAAAATGGATTTGGAGCATGGAGACGATTATCTCGGGATTGCAAGATAACCAAACAAAACTTTTAGTGGATTTCTACTTATTTTATTAAATATCATCTCCACCAAACAGGACAAGCTTGCATCTGTTATAGTTTTGGAGAAAAATGTGTTCATTTCATGTATGCGCGAAATGCCTTAAAAATGGCTTTAAAATGGATTTGGAGCATGGAGACGATTATCTCGGGATTGCAAGATAACCAAACAAAACTTTTAGTGGATTTCTACTTATTTTATTAAATATCATCTCCACCAAACAGGACAAGCTTGCATCTGTTATAGTTTTGGAGAAAAATGTGTTCATTTCATGTATGCGCGAAATGCCTTAAAAATGGCTTTAAAATGGATTTGGAGCATGGAGACGATTATCTCGGGATTGCAAGATAACCAAACAAAACTTTTAGTGGATTTCTACTTATTTTATTAAATATCATCTCCACCAAACAGGACAAGCTTGCATCTGTTATAGTTTTGGAGAAAAATGTGTTCATTTCATGTATGCGCGAAATGCCTTAAAAATGGCTTTAAAATGGATTTGGAGCATGGAGACGATTATCTCGGGATTGCAAGATAACCAAACAAAACTTTTAGTGGATTTCTACTTATTTTATTAAATATCATCTCCACCAAACAGGACAAGCTTGCATCTGTTATAGTTTTGGAGAAAAATGTGTTCATTTCATGTATGCGCGAAATGCCTTAAAAATGGCTTTAAAATGGATTTGGAGCATGGAGACGATTATCTCGGGATTGCAAGATAACCAAACAAAACTTTTAGTGGATTTCTACTTATTTTATTAAATATCATCTCCACCAAACAGGACAAGCTTGCATCTGTTATAGTTTTGGAGAAAAATGTGTTCATTTCATGTATGCGCGAAATGCCTTAAAAATGGCTTTAAAATGGATTTGGAGCATGGAGACGATTATCTCGGGATTGCAAGATAACCAAACAAAACTTTTAGTGGATTTCTACTTATTTTATTAAATATCATCTCCACCAAACAGGACAAGCTTGCATCTGTTATAGTTTTGGAGAAAAATGTGTTCATTTCATGTATGCGCGAAATGCCTTAAAAATGGCTTTAAAATGGATTTGGAGCATGGAGACGATTATCTCGGGATTGCAAGATAACCAAACAAAACTTTTAGTGGATTTCTACTTATTTTATTAAATATCATCTCCACCAAACAGGACAAGCTTGCATCTGTTATAGTTTTGGAGAAAAATGTGTTCATTTCATGTATGCGCGAAATGCCTTAAAAATGGCTTTAAAATGGATTTGGAGCATGGAGACGATTATCTCGGGATTGCAAGATAACCAAACAAAACTTTTAGTGGATTTCTACTTATTTTATTAAATATCATCTCCACCAAACAGGACAAGCTTGCATCTGTTATAGTTTTGGAGAAAAATGTGTTCATTTCATGTATGCGCGAAATGCCTTAAAAATGGCTTTAAAATGGATTTGGAGCATGGAGACGATTATCTCGGGATTGCAAGATAACCAAACAAAACTTTTAGTGGATTTCTACTTATTTTATTAAATATCATCTCCACCAAACAGGACAAGCTTGCATCTGTTATAGTTTTGGAGAAAAATGTGTTCATTTCATGTATGCGCGAAATGCCTTAAAAATGGCTTTAAAATGGATTTGGAGCATGGAGACGATTATCTCGGGATTGCAAGATAACCAAACAAAACTTTTAGTGGATTTCTACTTATTTTATTAAATATCATCTCCACCAAACAGGACAAGCTTGCATCTGTTATAGTTTTGGAGAAAAATGTGTTCATTTCATGTATGCGCGAAATGCCTTAAAAATGGCTTTAAAATGGATTTGGAGCATGGAGACGATTATCTCGGGATTGCAAGATAACCAAACAAAACTTTTAGTGGATTTCTACTTATTTTATTAAATATCATCTCCACCAAACAGGACAAGCTTGCATCTGTTATAGTTTTGGAGAAAAATGTGTTCATTTCATGTATGCGCGAAATGCCTTAAAAATGGCTTTAAAATGGATTTGGAGCATGGAGACGATTATCTCGGGATTGCAAGATAACCAAACAAAACTTTTAGTGGATTTCTACTTATTTTATTAAATATCATCTCCACCAAACAGGACAAGCTTGCATCTGTTATAGTTTTGGAGAAAAATGTGTTCATTTCATGTATGCGCGAAATGCCTTAAAAATGGCTTTAAAATGGATTTGGAGCATGGAGACGATTATCTCGGGATTGCAAGATAACCAAACAAAACTTTTAGTGGATTTCTACTTATTTTATTAAATATCATCTCCACCAAACAGGACAAGCTTGCATCTGTTATAGTTTTGGAGAAAAATGTGTTCATTTCATGTATGCGCGAAATGCCTTAAAAATGGCTTTAAAATGGATTTGGAGCATGGAGACGATTATCTCGGGATTGCAAGATAACCAAACAAAACTTTTAGTGGATTTCTACTTATTTTATTAAATATCATCTCCACCAAACAGGACAAGCTTGCATCTGTTATAGTTTTGGAGAAAAATGTGTTCATTTCATGTATGCGCGAAATGCCTTAAAAATGGCTTTAAAATGGATTTGGAGCATGGAGACGATTATCTCGGGATTGCAAGATAACCAAACAAAACTTTTAGTGGATTTCTACTTATTTTATTAAATATCATCTCCACCAAACAGGACAAGCTTGCATCTGTTATAGTTTTGGAGAAAAATGTGTTCATTTCATGTATGCGCGAAATGCCTTAAAAATGGCTTTAAAATGGATTTGGAGCATGGAGACGATTATCTCGGGATTGCAAGATAACCAAACAAAACTTTTAGTGGATTTCTACTTATTTTATTAAATATCATCTCCACCAAACAGGACAAGCTTGCATCTGTTATAGTTTTGGAGAAAAATGTGTTCATTTCATGTATGCGCGAAATGCCTTAAAAATGGCTTTAAAATGGATTTGGAGCATGGAGACGATTATCTCGGGATTGCAAGATAACCAAACAAAACTTTTAGTGGATTTCTACTTATTTTATTAAATATCATCTCCACCAAACAGGACAAGCTTGCATCTGTTATAGTTTTGGAGAAAAATGTGTTCATTTCATGTATGC
The DNA here is from genome assembly GCF_048569485.1 of Anomaloglossus baeobatrachus. NCBI lineage: Eukaryota > Metazoa > Chordata > Amphibia > Anura > Aromobatidae > Anomaloglossus > Anomaloglossus baeobatrachus. The sequence goes on from NW_027442217.1 coordinate 8,170, forward strand.
GCGAAATGCCTTAAAAATGGCTTTAAAATGGATTTGGAGCATGGAGACGATTATCTCGGGATTGCAAGATAACCAAACAAAACTTTTAGTGGATTTCTACTTATTTTATTAAATATCATCTCCACCAAACAGGACAAGCTTGCATCTGTTATAGTTTTGGAGAAAAATGTGTTCATTTCATGTATGCGCGAAATGCCTTAAAAATGGCTTTAAAATGGATTTGGAGCATGGAGACGATTATCTCGGGATTGCAAGATAACCAAACAAAACTTTTAGTGGATTTCTACTTATTTTATTAAATATCATCTCCACCAAACAGGACAAGCTTGCATCTGTTATAGTTTTGGAGAAAAATGTGTTCATTTCATGTATGCGCGAAATGCCTTAAAAATGGCTTTAAAATGGATTTGGAGCATGGAGACGATTATCTCGGGATTGCAAGATAACCAAACAAAACTTTTAGTGGATTTCTACTTATTTTATTAAATATCATCTCCACCAAACAGGACAAGCTTGCATCTGTTATAGTTTTGGAGAAAAATGTGTTCATTTCATGTATGCGCGAAATGCCTTAAAAATGGCTTTAAAATGGATTTGGAGCATGGAGACGATTATCTCGGGATTGCAAGATAACCAAACAAAACTTTTAGTGGATTTCTACTTATTTTATTAAATATCATCTCCACCAAACAGGACAAGCTTGCATCTGTTATAGTTTTGGAGAAAAATGTGTTCATTTCATGTATGCGCGAAATGCCTTAAAAATGGCTTTAAAATGGATTTGGAGCATGGAGACGATTATCTCGGGATTGCAAGATAACCAAACAAAACTTTTAGTGGATTTCTACTTATTTTATTAAATATCATCTCCACCAAACAGGACAAGCTTGCATCTGTTATAGTTTTGGAGAAAAATGTGTTCATTTCATGTATGCGCGAAATGCCTTAAAAATGGCTTTAAAATGGATTTGGAGCATGGAGACGATTATCTCGGGATTGCAAGATAACCAAACAAAACTTTTAGTGGATTTCTACTTATTTTATTAAATATCATCTCCACCAAACAGGACAAGCTTGCATCTGTTATAGTTTTGGAGAAAAATGTGTTCATTTCATGTATGCGCGAAATGCCTTAAAAATGGCTTTAAAATGGATTTGGAGCATGGAGACGATTATCTCGGGATTGCAAGATAACCAAACAAAACTTTTAGTGGATTTCTACTTATTTTATTAAATATCATCTCCACCAAACAGGACAAGCTTGCATCTGTTATAGTTTTGGAGAAAAATGTGTTCATTTCATGTATGCGCGAAATGCCTTAAAAATGGCTTTAAAATGGATTTGGAGCATGGAGACGATTATCTCGGGATTGCAAGATAACCAAACAAAACTTTTAGTGGATTTCTACTTATTTTATTAAATATCATCTCCACCAAACAGGACAAGCTTGCATCTGTTATAGTTTTGGAGAAAAATGTGTTCATTTCATGTATGCGCGAAATGCCTTAAAAATGGCTTTAAAATGGATTTGGAGCATGGAGACGATTATCTCGGGATTGCAAGATAACCAAACAAAACTTTTAGTGGATTTCTACTTATTTTATTAAATATCATCTCCACCAAACAGGACAAGCTTGCATCTGTTATAGTTTTGGAGAAAAATGTGTTCATTTCATGTATGCGCGAAATGCCTTAAAAATGGCTTTAAAATGGATTTGGAGCATGGAGACGATTATCTCGGGATTGCAAGATAACCAAACAAAACTTTTAGTGGATTTCTACTTATTTTATTAAATATCATCTCCACCAAACAGGACAAGCTTGCATCTGTTATAGTTTTGGAGAAAAATGTGTTCATTTCATGTATGCGCGAAATGCCTTAAAAATGGCTTTAAAATGGATTTGGAGCATGGAGACGATTATCTCGGGATTGCAAGATAACCAAACAAAACTTTTAGTGGATTTCTACTTATTTTATTAAATATCATCTCCACCAAACAGGACAAGCTTGCATCTGTTATAGTTTTGGAGAAAAATGTGTTCATTTCATGTATGCGCGAAATGCCTTAAAAATGGCTTTAAAATGGATTTGGAGCATGGAGACGATTATCTCGGGATTGCAAGATAACCAAACAAAACTTTTAGTGGATTTCTACTTATTTTATTAAATATCATCTCCACCAAACAGGACAAGCTTGCATCTGTTATAGTTTTGGAGAAAAATGTGTTCATTTCATGTATGCGCGAAATGCCTTAAAAATGGCTTTAAAATGGATTTGGAGCATGGAGACGATTATCTCGGGATTGCAAGATAACCAAACAAAACTTTTAGTGGATTTCTACTTATTTTATTAAATATCATCTCCACCAAACAGGACAAGCTTGCATCTGTTATAGTTTTGGAGAAAAATGTGTTCATTTCATGTATGCGCGAAATGCCTTAAAAATGGCTTTAAAATGGATTTGGAGCATGGAGACGATTATCTCGGGATTGCAAGATAACCAAACAAAACTTTTAGTGGATTTCTACTTATTTTATTAAATATCATCTCCACCAAACAGGACAAGCTTGCATCTGTTATAGTTTTGGAGAAAAATGTGTTCATTTCATGTATGCGCGAAATGCCTTAAAAATGGCTTTAAAATGGATTTGGAGCATGGAGACGATTATCTCGGGATTGCAAGATAACCAAACAAAACTTTTAGTGGATTTCTACTTATTTTATTAAATATCATCTCCACCAAACAGGACAAGCTTGCATCTGTTATAGTTTTGGAGAAAAATGTGTTCATTTCATGTATGCGCGAAATGCCTTAAAAATGGCTTTAAAATGGATTTGGAGCATGGAGACGATTATCTCGGGATTGCAAGATAACCAAACAAAACTTTTAGTGGATTTCTACTTATTTTATTAAATATCATCTCCACCAAACAGGACAAGCTTGCATCTGTTATAGTTTTGGAGAAAAATGTGTTCATTTCATGTATGCGCGAAATGCCTTAAAAATGGCTTTAAAATGGATTTGGAGCATGGAGACGATTATCTCGGGATTGCAAGATAACCAAACAAAACTTTTAGTGGATTTCTACTTATTTTATTAAATATCATCTCCACCAAACAGGACAAGCTTGCATCTGTTATAGTTTTGGAGAAAAATGTGTTCATTTCATGTATGCGCGAAATGCCTTAAAAATGGCTTTAAAATGGATTTGGAGCATGGAGACGATTATCTCGGGATTGCAAGATAACCAAACAAAACTTTTAGTGGATTTCTACTTATTTTATTAAATATCATCTCCACCAAACAGGACAAGCTTGCATCTGTTATAGTTTTGGAGAAAAATGTGTTCATTTCATGTATGCGCGAAATGCCTTAAAAATGGCTTTAAAATGGATTTGGAGCATGGAGACGATTATCTCGGGATTGCAAGATAACCAAACAAAACTTTTAGTGGATTTCTACTTATTTTATTAAATATCATCTCCACCAAACAGGACAAGCTTGCATCTGTTATAGTTTTGGAGAAAAATGTGTTCATTTCATGTATGCGCGAAATGCCTTAAAAATGGCTTTAAAATGGATTTGGAGCATGGAGACGATTATCTCGGGATTGCAAGATAACCAAACAAAACTTTTAGTGGATTTCTACTTATTTTATTAAATATCATCTCCACCAAACAGGACAAGCTTGCATCTGTTATAGTTTTGGAGAAAAATGTGTTCATTTCATGTATGCGCGAAATGCCTTAAAAATGGCTTTAAAATGGATTTGGAGCATGGAGACGATTATCTCGGGATTGCAAGATAACCAAACAAAACTTTTAGTGGATTTCTACTTATTTTATTAAATATCATCTCCACCAAACAGGACAAGCTTGCATCTGTTATAGTTTTGGAGAAAAATGTGTTCATTTCATGTATGCGCGAAATGCCTTAAAAATGGCTTTAAAATGGATTTGGAGCATGGAGACGATTATCTCGGGATTGCAAGATAACCAAACAAAACTTTTAGTGGATTTCTACTTATTTTATTAAATATCATCTCCACCAAACAGGACAAGCTTGCATCTGTTATAGTTTTGGAGAAAAATGTGTTCATTTCATGTATGCGCGAAATGCCTTAAAAATGGCTTTAAAATGGATTTGGAGCATGGAGACGATTATCTCGGGATTGCAAGATAACCAAACAAAACTTTTAGTGGATTTCTACTTATTTTATTAAATATCATCTCCACCAAACAGGACAAGCTTGCATCTGTTATAGTTTTGGAGAAAAATGTGTTCATTTCATGTATGCGCGAAATGCCTTAAAAATGGCTTTAAAATGGATTTGGAGCATGGAGACGATTATCTCGGGATTGCAAGATAACCAAACAAAACTTTTAGTGGATTTCTACTTATTTTATTAAATATCATCTCCACCAAACAGGACAAGCTTGCATCTGTTATAGTTTTGGAGAAAAATGTGTTCATTTCATGTATGCGCGAAATGCCTTAAAAATGGCTTTAAAATGGATTTGGAGCATGGAGACGATTATCTCGGGATTGCAAGATAACCAAACAAAACTTTTAGTGGATTTCTACTTATTTTATTAAATATCATCTCCACCAAACAGGACAAGCTTGCATCTGTTATAGTTTTGGAGAAAAATGTGTTCATTTCATGTATGCGCGAAATGCCTTAAAAATGGCTTTAAAATGGATTTGGAGCATGGAGACGATTATCTCGGGATTGCAAGATAACCAAACAAAACTTTTAGTGGATTTCTACTTATTTTATTAAATATCATCTCCACCAAACAGGACAAGCTTGCATCTGTTATAGTTTTGGAGAAAAATGTGTTCATTTCATGTATGCGCGAAATGCCTTAAAAATGGCTTTAAAATGGATTTGGAGCATGGAGACGATTATCTCGGGATTGCAAGATAACCAAACAAAACTTTTAGTGGATTTCTACTTATTTTATTAAATATCATCTCCACCAAACAGGACAAGCTTGCATCTGTTATAGTTTTGGAGAAAAATGTGTTCATTTCATGTATGCGCGAAATGCCTTAAAAATGGCTTTAAAATGGATTTGGAGCATGGAGACGATTATCTCGGGATTGCAAGATAACCAAACAAAACTTTTAGTGGATTTCTACTTATTTTATTAAATATCATCTCCACCAAACAGGACAAGCTTGCATCTGTTATAGTTTTGGAGAAAAATGTGTTCACTATCTAATACGATCACAACAGCTCTCCATACCTGCAGTCCACCACAAGGACCACTCTCTCTAATCCCTAAGAATGATTATATGTATTGTAGAAATGTCTCCTATCATGTTCCCTAATTTTTTATTATGTCCACATCCTGGTCCCCATCTTGAACATCATAACAAACGTGCACTTTTTTGTTTAATTTACACATTGGACCATAGGAAAAATGACACTACAGCTACAGAGGTGACCGTCTGATAGCCCAGCTCGACTATCCATCTCTACTGAAGACCCTTTCAGCTTTTTGAGAGTTGGGTGGAGGACATCATCTCTGAAAATAGGGTCCCACAGCTGCACCCCATCAGTGTGAGCAGGACTCTTAAGACTCTTAGAAGAGTCAATGCTCTGAGACCATTGGGGGCACTTAGCCCCCTCTCTTCATCACTGAGGATGATTTCATTTTTCAGGGATTAGAGAGGGTGGTCCTTGTGGTGGACTGCAGATATGGAGAGCTGTTATCATCATATTAGATAGATAAGAATGATTATATGTATTGTAGAAATGTCTCCTATCATGTTCCCTAATTTTTTATTATGTCCACATCCTGGTCCCCATCTTGGACATCATAACAAACGTGCACTTTTTTGTTTAATTTACACATTGGACCATAGGAAAAATGACACTACAGCTACAGAGGTGACCGTCTGATAGCCCAGCTCGACTATCCATCTCTACTGAAGACCCTTTCAGCTTTTTGAGAGTTGGGTGGAGGACATCATCTCTGAAAATAGGGTCCCACAGCTGCAACCCATCAGTGTAAGCAGGACTCTTAGGACTCTTAGAAGAGTTAATGCTCTGAGACCATGGGGGCGCTTAGCCCCCTCTCTTCGTCACTGAGGATGATTTCATTTTTCAGGGATTAGAGAGGGTGGTCCTTGTGGTGGACTGCAGGTATGGAGAGCTGTTGTCATCGTATTAGATAGATAAGAATGATTATATGTATTGTAGAAATGTCTCCTATCATGTTCCCTAATTTTTTATTATGTCCACATCCTGGTCCCCATCTTGGACATCATAACAAACGTGCACTTTTTTGTTTAATTTACACATTGGACCATAGGAAAAATGACACTACAGCTACAGAGGTGACCGTCTGATAGCCCAGCTCGACTATCCATCTCTACTGAAGACCCTTTCAGCTTTTTGAGAGTTGGGTGGAGGACATCATCTCTGAAAATAGGGTCCCACAGCTGCACCCCATCAGTGTGAGCAGGACTCTTAGGACTCTTAGAAGAGTCAATGCTCTGAGACCATGGGGGGCGCTTAGCCCCCACTCTTCGTCACTGAGGATGATTTCATTTTTCAGGGATTAGAGAGGGTGGTCCTTGTGGTGGACTGCAGGTATGGAGAGCTGTTGTCATCGTATTAAATAGATAAGAATGATTATATGTATTGTAGAAATGTCTCCTATCATGTTCCCTAATTTTTTATTATGTCCACATCCTGGTCCCCATCTTGGACATCATAACAAACGTGCACTTTTTTGTTTAATTTACACATTGGACCATAGGAAAAATGACACTACAGCTACAGAGGTGACCGTCTGATAGCCCAGCTCGACTATCCATCTCTACTGAAGACCCTTTCAGCTTTTTGAGAGTTGGGTGGAGGACATCATCTCTGAAAATAGGGTCCCACAGCTTCACCCCATCAGTGTGAGCAGGACTCTTAGGACTCTTAGAAGAGTCAATGCTCTGGTACCATGGGGGGCGCTTGGCCCCCTCTCTTCGTCACTGAGGATGATTTCATTTTTCAGGGATTAGAGAGGGTGGTCCTTGTGGTGGACTGCAGGTATGGAGAGCTGTTGTCATCGTATTAGATAGATAAGAATGATTATATGTATTGTAGAAATGTCTCCTATCATGTTCCCTAATTTTTTATTATGTCCACATCCTGGTCCCCATCTTGGACATCATAACAAACGTGCACTTTTTTGTTTAATTTACACATTGGACCATAGGAAAAATGACACTACAGCTACAGAGGTGACCGTCTGATAGCCCAGCTCGACTATCCATCTCTACTGAAGACCCTTTCAGCTTTTTGAGAGTTGGGTGGAGGACATCATCTCTGAAAATAGGGTCCCACAGCTGCACCCCATCAGTGTGAGCAGGACTCTTAGGACTCTTAGAAGAGTTAATGCTCTGAGACCATGGGGGCGCTTAGCCCCCTCTCTTCGTCACTGAGGATGATTTCATTTTTCAGGGATTAGAGAGGGTGGTCCTTGTGGTGGACTGCAGGTATGGAGAGCTGTTGTCATCGTATTAGATAGATAAGAATGATTATATGTATTGTAGAAATGTCTCCTATCATGTTCCCTAATTTTTTATTATGTCCACATCCTGGTCCCCATCTTGGACATCATAACAAACGTGCACTTTTTTGTTTAATTTACACATTGGACCATAGGAAAAATGACACTACAGCTACAGAGGTGACCGTCTGATAGCCCAGCTCGACTATCCATCTCTACTGAAGACCCTTTCAGCTTTTTGAGAGTCGGGTGGAGGACATCATCTCTGAAAATAGGGTCCCACAGCTTCACCCCATCAGTGTGAGCAGGACTCTTAGGACTCTTAGAAGAGTCAATGCTCTGGTACCATGGGGGGCGCTTGGCCCCCTCTCTTCGTCACTGAGGATGATTTCATTTTTCACGGATTAGAGAGGGTGGTCCTTGTGGTGGACTGCAGGTATGGAGAGCTGTTGTCATCGTATTAGATAGATAAGAATGATTATATGTATTGTAGAAATGTCTCCTATCATGTTCCCTAATTTTTTATTATGTCCACATCCTGGTCCCCATCTTGGACATCATAACAAACGTGCACTTTTTTGTTTAATTTACACATTGGACCATAGGAAAAATGACACTACAGCTACAGAGGTGACCGTCTGATAGCCTAGCTCGACTATCCATCTCTACTGAAGACCCTTTCAGCTTTTTGAGAGTTGGGTGGAGGACATCATCTCTGAAAATAGGGTCCCACAGCTGCACCCCATCAGTGTGAGCAGGACTCTTAGGACTCTTAGAAGAGTTAATGCTCTGAGACCATGGGGGGCGCTTAGCCCCCTCTCTTCGTCACTGAGGATGATTTCATTTTTCAGGGATTAGAGAGGGTGGTCCTTGTGGTGGACTGCAGGTATGGAGAGCTGTTGTCATCGTATTAGATAGATAAGAATGATTATATGTATTGTAGAAATGTCTCCTATCATGTTCCCTAATTTTTTATTATGTCCACATCCTGGTCCCCATCTTGGACATCATAACAAACGTGCACTTTTTTGTTTAATTTACACATTGGACCATAGGAAAAATGACACTACAGCTACAGAGGTGACCGTCTGATAGCCCAGCTCGACTATCCATCTCTACTGAAGACCCTTTCAGCTTTTTGAGAGTTGGGTGGAGGACATCATCTCTGAAAATAGGGTCCCACAGCTGCACCCCATCAGTGTGAGCAGGACTCTTAGGACTCTTAGAAGAGTCAATGCTCTGAGACCATTGGGGGCACTTAGCCCCCTCTCTTCGTCACTGAGGATGATTTCATTTTTCAGGGATTAGAGAGGGTGGTCCTTGTGGTGGACTGCAGGTATGGAGAGCTGTTGTCATCGTATTAGATAGATAAGAATGATTATATGTATTGTAGAAATGTCTCCTATCATGTTCCCTAATTTCTTATTATGTCCACATCCTGGTCCCCATCTTGGACATCATAACAAACGTGCACTTTTTTGTTTAATTTACACATTGGACCATAGGAAAAATGACACTACAGCTACATAGGTGACCGTCTGATAGCCCAGCTCGACTATCCATCTCTACTGAAGACCCTTTCAGCTTTTTGAGAGTCGGGTGGAGGACATCATCTCTGAAAATAGGGTCCCAGAGCTTCACCCCATCAGTGTGAGCAGGACTCTTAGGACTCTTAGAAGAGTCAATGCTCTGGTACCATGGGGGGCGCTTGGCCCCCTCTCTTCGTCACTGAGGATGATTTCATTTTTCAGGGATTAGAGAGGGTGGTCCTTGTGGTGGACTGCAGGTATGGAGAGCTGTTGTCATCGTATTAGATAGATAAGAATGATTATATGTATTGTAGAAATGTCTCCTATCATGTTCCCTAATTTTTTATTATGTCCACATCCTGGTCCCCATCTTGGACATCATAACAAACGTGCACTTTTTTGTTTAATTTACACATTGGACCATAGGAAAAATGACACTACAGCTACAGAGGTGACCGTCTGATAGCCCAGCTCGACTATCCATCTCTACTGAAGACCCTTTCAGCTTTTTGAGAGTTGGGTGGAGGACATCATCTCTGAAAATAGGGTCCCACAGCTGCACCCCATCAGTGTGAGCAGGACTCTTAGGACTCTTAGAAGAGTTAATGCTCTGAGACCATGGGGGCGCTTAGCCCCCTCTCTTCGTCACTGAGGATGATTTCATTTTTCAGGGATTAGAGAGGGTGGTCCTTGTGGTGGACTGCAGGTATGGAGAGCTGTTGTCATCGTATTAGATAGATAGAAAGGAGGCGGTTCGCCGGTCACAGCGACGTCGCCGGGCAGGTAAGTATGTGTGACGGGTCTGGTCGGTGTTGTGCGGCATGGGCAGCGATTTACCCGTGTCGCGCAACAGATGGGGGCGGGTACCCACACTAGCGATATCGGGACCGATATCGCAGTGTGTAAAGTAGCCTTTAGTCACATGACCAAGACTGTATCTGTGTCCCTACAACACACTTGAGACAAATGTGTGTGTGAGCCTGCATTGTGGGGTATATATAATATATTATAGAGCTGGGAAGGATCATTCTAAGCAGTGAGCTGTTCCAGTATTTGTAGGAAAATACCCAGTAGAAGCATCAAACACAGCACCAATACCTCCCATCAGTATCCCACCACAGTGCCATGTAACCCATGCCCTACACTCCCATCTACACCAATACTATACAGGCACAAACTAGTATATCTGACTAAAAGCCCCCAAAATATGAAGAACGGCCTATAGTTGAGTGTGGATATAAAATCTATGTGAGCAGAGCTAGAATAGAAATCACTGATCGCATTGAAGTCATTCTGACCATAAATCACCATGATATCAAGGTGAGGAGTTGTGTGTTACTGCTGGGAGGAAAGGGTTAACAGTGGAATATTAAGGTGCATTTCTGTGTGCAGTGTTACTGTGGCGCCCCTGACCTGGTCAGGCACCACTGAGTACTGCACCCATGCTGGGGACAGTACAATACAGGTAATCCGGAAGGCTGACCGGGGTGTGGAACACAGGCGCATAGTGATCAGGTCTCACACATGTACCTATGAGAGGACCCCTGGGGATCCCAGGAGGGGGCGAAGCATGAGCACGGCCTCCATCTCCTCTCAAGGGGTGTGGTAAGAGAGTCTGGTTACTAAGTGGCGTAGGCAAGAACAGGAGAGGAGGGGCAGTGAGTCGGTTAGGGCAGAACTCCATAGGGCTCAGTGAGGAGCAGACCTGTGGGGCTTGTGCTGTCTAACAGCGCCCGCGCAGTGGCTATTGACGGGGGAGAACGGTCAACTAGGAGTGCTACCCGAAATCCATCTTCAGCTAAAGAGAGGGCACGGAGTGGGAAGTAAGGAGACTGCTAGAGAGTACCAGGCCCAAACGGGCGGCAGATCCCGGAGCGGAGATAGATCCATCTTTCTTTTGCTAAACCTGCCGGTGTGGGGCCCTCAAAGCCCACACCACAACAACTAAAAGCCGCAGCCACGTAGCCACAGTTAGGGCCCATAGGTCACAGGAGGCAAGCAGCTGGAGTGGCCTGGTCCAGGCGACAAGCACACGGCAAACGAAGGGGAGAGAGGCTGCAGCATCTTCCCTGGGTGACCCCCATAGGGACTAAAAGTCGGGGTTACCCCAAACCAACAAGGGCTAAGGAAGGCGAGTTAGTAGTCACCCTCACAAGTCAGCCTGAAGGACACCTGGTTCCCACCTGGTTCATCCCAGCTATGCCCGGGTCACTCACCCTGCCATCAACTGTGAGTAAAAACCCTGAAAGACATCCTGCTTGTGTGGAGTCATTCTGCGCCTTGTAGTTCTACACAACTACACAGGGCCCTGGGGCTTGCCTCACTCTCAGGAGGCCACTACATCCGACTGCACCCACCATCAGCCCCAGGCAGCCCTTAACCTGCAGTGGCGGTCCCCACTGACCGCAAATCTGAGAGTGGCGTCACGACTACAGAGAAGATCTCCTACCTGTGATCCAGATCCAGCAGCGTGGAGTCCCTGAAGGTAATGCAGCTGCACAACACCTGTGGGGCTTCACATCTGGCGTCACGAACAGGATAAGGACTAGACCTGTTCAGACAGGTGACCATGTGCCTGGGCGGTCCGCTTGAAAAATTGGAAGCGCCGCCATATTGCCACCATGAAAAGCGCGCTGAAAAACAACAGCAGCCCGCGCTGGAAGAAGTTACCGCCCACGAAGAGGTGTGGCTACCCAGAGATCCCCTGCAGAGTTCGGACCTCGCTGGTGAAGAAAGCGGAAGCGTCCAGAGACGGCGGAGCAGAAGAGAACCCAGCAGTGTGCTAGAGAAAATGGAGTCCAGACGCGGATACCCAGAGCCAGGCTCTGCTGCCTGGTGGTGCCGGGAGCTCGCTATCTTCTGCGACCAGCTGGAGGCTAGGATTGTACGACAGCTCAGTGAGGGACGCACGGAGCTCCTGGAGATGGCTGCGGCGGTGCGGACCTACGAGGAGGGAGTCGCGCGACGCCTGCCAGACCGAGCGGCGACGACTCAGACCCCGATGCTGCCACAGATGGGTGAGTCCAGAGATGCCCCGGCCAGCGCAAGTGCTCCGACCCCTGCAGCTACGCCCGCGGTCCCAGAAGAGGCGCCCGGCGCGGCGACGCCGAGCGAGGCCGCAGCCACGCTAGATGCGGCCCGCCAAATCCAGGCCGCCGCAGCGATGCCCCGCCTAGCCCGCAAAGGCCCGACTGCCACGGCGATACTCATCCGTGCCGCAGGTGTGACGCTGACCCAGGCTGCCACCCTGCTGAGCCCAGTCCGCCAAGATCCCACCGCAGCCGCGACGCTCGTCCGCGCCGCCAGTGAGATGCTGAACCAGGCCGCAGCCACGCCAGGTGCGGCCCGCCAAGCCCCGATCACCGCAGCGACGCCCAGCTCCACCTGCACGGATCCCAGCGAGGCTGCAACGCCGATCCAGGCCGCCGCCATGCCAGGCGCGGCCCGCCAAGACCAGGCCGCCGCCATGCCAGGCGCGGCCCGCCAAGACCAGGCCGCCGCCATGCCAGGCGCGGTCCGCCAAGAAAAGACAGACGTACCCTCATTTACCCCGGCCTGTAGGGCCAGAGCAGACACCGCTCCCCAGGCTAAGGAGCTCCCTGCTAGGAAATCCACGCTGGGGGAGGACCCCGCATACTGGCAGCTGAAGGCTGACCTGGAGGCCAAGTTCCCACAGGAGATGGTGGACCAGTACATGCTCCCTCCGCACACTCCTAAGGCAATCCCGGCAGCAACCACGCCGAAGAGTCCACCGCCTGGGCCAGCTGAGGAACACTCATCCCCAGCGCTGCCACAAGCAGAGTGCAGCGAAGAACTAAGGGGGAGAGGAGGGCAAGAAGCTAAGGAGCTGACTCAGGAGCCACCAGCAGTGGATCCATGCCCAGAGCCGGAGATGCTACCATATTCCCGCTGGGATGAAGAAGACCTGACCCCATCGGCTGAGGAAGATTTGTCCAGCAACCTTACCTGGGGGCCTGCAGGCAGCGAAGTAACAGCAACCAAGCAAGATCCAGCCCGTAAGACACGGCGTCGTAATAGAACAACACTGTCCCCTGCATCGCCATTCCCAGAGCAGAGAGAAGTTACGGCCAGAGATCTACAAGAGAAAAAGTTCCTGAGAAGAGCCAAGGCACAGGCTAGAGGACCCCTTTGTAGAGGAGTTGTGGAGGACTTTAATTTGAAAAGCGGATACGGCTTTATTGTGGCACGAGGCATGAAAGAAGGAATTTTCGTTAATAGAAGGGATGTGAGAGCCCACTTGCCCAGAGGACACCCTGGAAGGAATTTGAAAATTGGAGACTCAGTACAGTTCACTATGCATCAAGGAGAAAGAGGATGGTATGCACTGGATGTTGCACCATGTCCTAAAGATAAAGAAACAGATGCAGAAAAGGACACAGATGAAGATCAAGAAAGAAAAGACAAGGAACCTACAGATGAGACTACCTCCGACGACGACAAAGAGCAAGAAAGCAGCAGGTGCCGCAGCCCTACCGGCCAAAGCCCTGGTATGGAGGAGTAGAGGAATCCACATAAAGCACAGAAGTTACAAGTTTTGAAAAGTTTGTTTTGCAACGTTCTCAAGTTTAAGCATGTGCCCACAAAAACTATTGTGAGAAAACCATAAACCTTAAGGCTATGAACTGGCTATAGCCACAAACTCTCGCAGTGTAAATAGTTACACCAGAGGCACCACCACCAGAGCCAGCCTGTTTAGGGGCTTGGCTCGTCTGCGACCAGGAGGAGTCCGTCCGTATATAGGGCCTTGGCTCGCCTGCGACCAGAGAGCATGCCTGTTTATGGGGCCTGGCTCTCCACCACAAAGAGGGTACCTGGTCAGCACCAACTGTGGAGGCCGCCTCTACATCCTGCCAGAAGAGGCTGAAGGCGCGGATCCACCGGGCCAGGTATACCCTGAAACCACCAGCCCATGAAAGCCGCCTCTACATCCTGCCAGAAGTGGCTGAAGGCGCGGCCAACGGGAGAGGCAGATTGGAGGAAAGGTCTGGGGAAGTGGATGGCCCAGACCTGGTTACCAAAAGAAACCGGTGACCTGCCTCCTGAAAGGGTTTTGGGTGGGTTAACGGACTTGTGGGTGGAGGGTGGTGATGTATGATACCTGGTGATCTTAAAATGTTTTACCATGTTTTAATGTTTTATGCATTTAAAATGTTGTCTTGCAGCCCGAGGACGTGCTGGTGATAACTAAGGGGGAATGTGGCGCCCCTGACCTGGTCAGGCACCACTGAGTACTGCACCCATGCTGGGGACAGTACAATACAGGTAATCCGGAAGGCTGACCGGGGTGTGGAACACAGGCGCATAGTGATCAGGTCTCACACATGTACCTATGAGAGGACCCCTGGGGATCCCAGGAGGGGGCGAAGCATGAGCACGGCCTCCATCTCCTCTCAAGGGGTGTGGTAAGAGAGTCTGGTTACTAAGTGGCGTAGGCAAGAACAGGAGAGGAGGGGCAGTGAGTCGGTTAGGGCAGAACTCCATAGGGCTCAGTGAGGAGCAGACCTGTGGGGCTTGTGCTGTCTAACAGCGCCCGCGCAGTGGCTATTGACGGGGGAGAACGGTCAACTAGGAGTGCTACCCGAAATCCATCTTCAGCTAAAGAGAGGGCACGGAGTGGGAAGTAAGGAGACTGCTAGAGAGTACCAGGCCCAAACGGGCGGCAGATCCCGGAGCGGAGATAGATCCATCTTTCTTTTGCTAAACCTGCCGGTGTGGGGCCCTCAAAGCCCACACCACAACAACTAAAAGCCGCAGCCACGTAGCCACAGTTAGGGCCCATAGGTCACAGGAGGCAAGCAGCTGGAGTGGCCTGGTCCAGGCGACAAGCACACGGCAAACGAAGGGGAGAGAGGCTGCAGCATCTTCCCTGGGTGACCCCCATAGGGACTAAAAGTCGGGGTTACCCCAAACCAACAAGGGCTAAGGAAGGCGAGTTAGTAGTCACCCTCACAAGTCAGCCTGAAGGACACCTGGTTCCCACCTGGTTCATCCCAGCTATGCCCGGGTCACTCACCCTGCCATCAACTGTGAGTAAAAACCCTGAAAGACATCCTGCTTGTGTGGAGTCATTCTGCGCCTTGTAGTTCTACACAACTACACAGGGCCCTGGGGCTTGCCTCACTCTCAGGAGGCCACTACATCCGACTGCACCCACCATCAGCCCCAGGCAGCCCTTAACCTGCAGTGGCGGTCCCCACTGACCGCAAATCTGAGAGTGGCGTCACGACTACAGAGAAGATCTCCTACCTGTGATCCAGATCCAGCAGCGTGGAGTCCCTGAAGGTAATGCAGCTGCACAACACCTGTGGGGCTTCACATTACTAGTCAATGTAACAATTCAGTATGAGCTGCTCTTGGTGCCGGGGGAGGGAGATGCTCTCCTGAGCAAGATAGATGGGGAATGAACATAATATCTATATAGTGTAAGGCAGGGGGTCTCAAACTCGGCTGGGTGTATGGGCCGCACAGAGGAAAAAAATAATTTGGGGGGCTGCATTCTTTGCAAGACAAAGTGACATTTTTATTGGTACCATATATGTATATATTTTTTTCACACACCTTTGGATGACTGATTTTCAACATTTTTCACTTGTTTATTATAACAAATGTGCACATTCTTTGGTTAAATCTAAAAAAAATAAATGTGATGTTAAAAAAAAGTCATGCCTTATTTTGTTTTTTTTTACATTTTATCCCTTTCTTTTAACTAATAGTGTTACAATTATGACGCTAGCGTTTTGTGAAGGGAATGCTTTGCCTATTTCCGTGACTATGGCCTTCCGGAACTGCTGCATTTTGGCTGACCTCTCCGCCTCGGGAATAAGAGACATAAAGTTCTCCTTGTAGCGTGGGTCTAACAGTGTTACCAACCAGTAATGATTGTCGGCCAAGATGTTCTTAACGCGAGGGTCACGAGACAGGCAGCTTACCATAAAGTCATCCATGTGCGCCAGACTCTTAACAGCCATCACTTCAGTATCCAGACCAACACGATGACTGAACATGCTGTCCTCCTCCTTCTCCTCCTCCTCCTCATCTACCCTGTCCTCTGGCCAGCCACGCTGAACTGAGCATATGACTGGTATGCATGTCATATCCTCAATTTGGCCGGAGAGTTGCTCCATGTCTTCATCTTCCTCCTCGTCATAGTCCTCCACTGCACGTTGTGATGAGACGAGGCTGGGCTATGTGTTATCACCCACACCCACTACTGTTTCTTGCTCCAACTCATCGTGTTCCGCCTGCAATGCATCATGTTTGGTTTTGAGCAGAGACCGTTTTAGAAGGCAGAGAAGCGGTATGGTGACGCTAATAATGGCGTCATCGCCGCTCACCATCTTGGTGGAGTCCTCAAAGTTTTGGAGGATGGTACATAGGTCGGACATCCATCTCCACTCCTCAGGTGTTATGTGTGGAGTTTGACCCATTTCCCGACGGCTTAGGTGATGCAGGTACTCAACAACTGCCCTCTTCTGCTCACATATCCTGATCAACATGTGCAGAGTTGAATTCCAACGCGTGGGGACATCACACACCAGTCTGTGAGCCGGAAGATGCAAATGACGCTGAAAGCCGGCAAGGCCGGCTGAAGCAGTAGGTGACTTTCGAAAATGTGCAGACAGGCGGCGAACTTTTACCAGCAGATGAGACAGCTCTGGGTATGACTTTAGAAACCGCTGAACCACGAGGTTGAGCACATGGGCCATGCATGGAACATGTGTCAGCTGGCCTCGCCTCAAAGCCGCCACTAGGTTCCGGCCATTGTCACACACAACCTTTCCTGGCTTTAGGTTCAGAGGTGTGAGCCAGTGATCTGCATGCTGTTTTAGAGCTGTCCACACCTCTTCTGCATTGTGGGATTTGTCACTTATGCAGATTAGCTGCAGCACAGCCTGTTGCCGCTTCGCCGAGGCAGTGCTGCAGTGCTTCCAGCTTGGGACTGGTGTGGAGGGTAAAGTGGATGAGGATGCGCAGGAGGAGGAGGAGGCTGAAGAGCATGACATTCCGGAGCTGTAGAGTGTGGGTGAAACCCTGACTGAGGTAGGGCCTGCAAACCTTGGTGTGGGAAGGACTTGTTCCGTTCCTCGCTCAAACTGGGTCCCAGCTGGGCTGGGCTGGGTAGGGCGTTGTGGGGGGTTTGTCTATCTCCGTTTGAGGTGAGTTTGTTTAAGTTAGCCTTTTCTTTGGCGTTTTTTGGAGCCCTGCGGGTTGGGGAGTTGGTATCGCCCAGTAAGGCGTTCCCCGGGGGCTTGGATTGGGGTGACATTGTCAGTGGAAAACGGAGTTGAATTTTGGATTAGGAAATCGAAAACTGATCAGAGAGGTGTGGGTAGACTAGTCCGTTTGGGGATGGTTGTGGCATCTGATATGTGCCCGTTCAAGTGTCTCGGGAATTTTCAACAGATCCGTCCGAAGGTGGATGGCCCCTTATTATGTCACGAGGATGGGTCCTTTTTATCGAGATACCAATTTGTGAGTGTTTTTAGGGCATGTTTGAAGTCGTTGGGGTTAGATCCGAAGTCTTTCGGATTGGGGCAGCGACGGAGGCCTCTATGTGCGGCCTACCGGAGGAGACAGTTAAGCAGATTGGTAGGTGGAAGTCGCAGCGCTTTAAGTCGTATGTACGTCCCCAGGTGGTTGTTGGCAATTGAGGGGAAAAGGGGGGGGTATTAGGGTAGCAATGGGGGGGGGGAGAGTGTGTGTTTTTTGTCAATTTGGTTTGGTGAGGCAATAAAATGGTGTCGTCTGTACATTTTGTATTGCAGAAGCACCCCCCCTTCCTTCCCTGGTCTGGATCCTTGGCCACTCTTATGTGTATTGGGGAGCCCGACGAGCGGACGCGAGATGGAGCGGGAGACAGCTAGGTTTTGAGAAGGACTTGGCTCTCGTGCGATGGCTCGGTGTTCGGGGGTTAGGGTGGAACAGGGTGTTGCAGGAGGTGCATAGATACGCCCGGTTGGACAGACCTCCTGACATCTTAGTGTTGCATGCCGGGGGGAATGATTTGGGTGGGCGTCCTTTTCGAATCTTGATAAAGGACATCAAACATGATTTGTTACGGTTATGGGTGTCGTTTCCAGGTCTAACGATAGTCTGGTCGGAGATAGTAGCGAGAAAGAGTTGGCAGAAAGCGCGGTCAGTTGACAGGTTGAACAAGGCGCGGGCGAAGGTTAATAGGGCGATCTCGAAGTTTGTTAGTCGGAACGGGGGTATAGCAATACGGCATGTTGAGTTGGAAAGGACGGAAGAGGAATTTTGGTTGGCTGACGGGGTACACCTTAATGCGGTGGGAACTGACTTATGGGCTCTTGGCTTGCAGGGAGGTATTGAGAGGGCCCTTTGGTTGCGGGGGGTCTCAGGCACTTGAAGGGTTTCAAGGTGCCTTCGTTGTGGTGTTGTTTATTGGTGGGTCCTTGAAGTTGGTTTAAAATTGGTTCGGGGATTCATCCGGGTATGGATCCCCTCATTGGCAGAATTGATGGTCCCCTGGTGATTTTGGGGGGGAACCCCGACGGGGTATGTCGGGGCCCCTGGGGGTGTGGTTGGGGTTGACGGAGGATTAACCCTTACCATTTGGTGCTCCTGAGCCAGTGTGGGTAACGGCTGGGAGCAAGTTGAGGTTTTTTATTGCTCGGTTATGGGAATCACCAGGGTTTTGGTAGCTTCAAGGACCTTACCACATTGCAAATTTTATTGGTTATGTATTCTTGTTAATAAAATGGCTGCTATGGCCAAAATTATCCAAAGATAAATTTGTGTCTGTGTAATTACTTTTAAATAAGAAATGGGAATGGAGGTGTGGGGTATGAAAGGAAGACCAGAGTCAACAATTCCAGGGTCAAGCATGTTTATTTGCGTAAGCTTCGTTCCAGGGTAGAAAGGGTAAGAGTGCCTTTCAGAATTCGAAGTGGTCGGACTGTACGGACCACCAAGAACTGCAGGAAAGCTTGAACATCTTCCCATGGATTTGCGACATCCTCCCTCATCAGTTACGTAGGTAAGCAGGTTCTCAGCATTGCAGCCCATTTGTTGTCTTAAGTTAGTTAAGCGGGGTTAACTAACCTGTCAGTTCAGCCTCAGGTCTAAAGCAGAGGCCTGGACTCCACTCCTTACTCCTCACTCCACAACTCTCCTTAAAAACAACTGACTCCTTTTTCCTGCCCCGGGGTCTCCAGACCCCTAGGTGGGCGTTTCCTTCCGTCTGGTCCTGCCCACTGGTGTGCCTGTCTTTCCCTGGGGGAGGTGACTAGGATTTTCTGGTTGGCTTTGTGTGACTTAGGTGAGGGAAGTTGTTATGCGGGGGCCTATGTGTGACTACCTGCAGTGTCAGGGCGTCACATATGTATGTGTGTATGTCTGCTAAAGGAATCCGCACCGTCATATTTACAAACACAAAATTTTGCAGACACCTCATGTGACTCAGGGAACGTCGTAGACTATGTTTTAACAGGAATATTTAACCCCGCGCTTTACAGTTACTCTCCAAAAAACCTGCCTCCATTAAACTGAATGGAGGTGGGAGCTGCAAGTTATTAATAGCAGCTGTGATTGGTTGCTATAAGAACAAAGGACATTCATAGTATAAGAAGCTTATGTGTGAGATAATATGATGTCAGTGGGGAGACAGATAGAGAGAGACAGACACAGACTGAGAGACAAACAGACAGAGACAGATAGGCATAGACAGACAGGGAAAGAGACAGAGACAAACAGACAGAGGCAGACAGGGAAAGAGACAGACAGAGATAGACAGGGAAAAAAGGCAGACAGACAGAGACAGAGAAAGAGACAGAGGCAGATAGGGAAACAGACAGAGACAAACATACAGAGACAGGCAGGAGAAAAGGCAGACCGACAGGGAAAGAGACAGACAGGGGAAGAGACAGACAGAGAGAGACAGACAGATAGAGACAGACAAAGAAATACAGAGATAGACAGGGAAAGAGACAAACGGGGAATGAGTCAGACAGAGAGAGACAAAGAGAGACAGGCAGAGAGAGACAGGGAAAGAGACAGACAGGGGAAGAGAAAGACAGAGACAGACAAAGAAATACAGAGACAGACAGGGGAAGAGACAGACAGGGGAAGAGACAGACAGGGGAAGAGACAGACAGACAGGGAAAGAGACAGACCTGGAAAAGAGACAGACCTGGAAAAGAGACAGGCCTGGAAAAGAGACAGACAGACATAGAAACAGACAGCCACAAAGAGAGAGAGAGACAGACAGACACAGAGAGACAGACAGAGATAGAGAGACAGACAGACATGGATAGAGATAGAGACACACAGAGACAGACAGATGACAGAGACTGGGAGAGAGACAGACAGAAGCATAAATCCCTAACTAAAACTTAACATTTAATGATAGTTTTAAAAGGTAAAAAAACACAAATCATGTAAATAGAATGACTCTCTTCTGTGCATAGAGTCAACATTTTGTGTTTGTAAATATGACGGTGCGGATTCCTTTAGCAGACATACACACATACATATGTGACGCCCTGACACTGCAGGTAGTCACACATAGGCCCCCGCATAACAACTTCCCTCACCTAAGTCACACAAAGCCAACCAGAAAACCCTAGTCACCTCCCCCAGGGAAAGACAGGCACACCAGTGGGCAGGACCAGACGGAAGGAAACGCCCACCTAGGGGTCTGGAGACCCCGGGGCAGGAAAAAGGAGTCAGTTGTTTTTAAGGAGAGTTGTGGAGTGAGGAGTAAGGAGTGGAGTCCAGGCCTCTGCTTTAGACCTGAGGCTGAACTGACAGGTTAGTTAACCCCGCTTAACTAACTTAAGATAACAAATGGGCTGCAATGCTGAGAACCTGCTTACCTACGTAACTGATGAGGGAGGATGTCGCAAATCCATGGGAAGATGTTCAAGCTCTCCTGCAGTTCTTGGTGGCCCGTACAGTCCGACCACTTTGAATTCTGAAAGGCACTCTTACCCTTTCTACCCTGGAACGAAGCTTAGGCAAATAAACATGCTTGACCCTGGAATTGTTGACTCCGGTCTTCCTTTCATACCCCACACCTCCATTCCCATTTCTTATTTAAAAGTAATTACACAGACACAAATTTATCTTTGGATAATTTTGGCCATAGCAGCCATTTTATTAACAAGAATACATAACCAATAAAATTTGCAATGTGGTAAGGTCCTTGAAGCTACCAAAACCCTGGTGATTCCCATAACCGAGCAATAAAAAACCTCAACTTGCTCCCAGCCGTTACCCACACTGGCTCAGGAGCACCAAATGGTAAGGGTTAATCCTCCGTCAACCCCAACCCCACCCCCAGGGGCCCCGACATACCCCGTCGGGGTTCCCCCCCAAAATCACCAGGGGACCATCAATTCTGCCAATGAGGGGATCCATACCCGGATGAATCCCCGAACCAATTTTAAACCAACTTCAAGGACCCACCAATAAACAACACCACAACGAAGGCACCTTGAAACCCTTCAAGTGCCTGAGACCCCCCGCAACCAAAGGGCCCTCTCAATACCTCCCTGCAAGCCAAGAGCCCATAAGTCAGTTCCCACCGCATTAAGGTGTACCCCGTCAGCCAACCAAAATTCCTCTTCCGTCCTTTCCAACTCAACATGCCGTATTGCTATACCCCCGTTCCGACTAACAAACTTCGAGATCACCCTATTAACCTTCGCCCGCGCCTTGTTCAACCTGTCAACTGACCGCGCTTTCTGCCAACTCTTTCTCGCTACTATCTCCGACCAGACTATCGTTAGACCTGGAAACGACACCCATAACCGTAACAAATCATGTTTGATGTCCTTTATCAAGATTCGAAAAGGATGCCCACCCAAATCATTCCCCCCGGCATGCAACACTAACATGTCAGGAGGTCTGTCCAACCGGGCGTATCTATGCACCTCCTGCAACACCCTGTTCCACCCTAACCCCCGAACACCGAGCCATCGCACGAGAGCCAGGTCCTTCTCAAAACCTAGCTGTCTCCCGTTCCATCTCGCGTCCGCTCGTCGGGCTCCCCAATACACATAAGAGTGGCCAAGGATCCAGACCAGGGAAGGAAGAGGGGGTGCTTCTGCAATACAAAATGTACAGACGACACCATTTTATTGCCTCACCAAACCAAATTGACAAAAAACACACACTCTCACCCCCCCATTGCTACCCTAATACCCCCCCTTTTCCCCTCAATTGCCAACAACCACCTGGGGACGTACATACGACTTAAAGCGCTGCGACTTCCACCTACCAATCTGCTTAACTGTCTCCTCCGGTAGGCCGCATATAGAGGCCTCCGTCGCTGCCCCAATCCGAAAGACTTCGGATCTAACCCCAACGACTTCAAACATGCCCTAAAAACACTCACAAATTGGTATCTCGATAAAAAGGACCCATCCTCGTGACATAATAAGGGGCCATCCACCTTCGGACGGATCTGTTGAAAATTCCCGAGACACTTGAACGGGCACATATCAGATGCCACAACCATCCCCAAACGGACTAGTCTACCCACACCTCTCTGATCAGTTTTCGATTTCCTAATCCAAAATTCAACTCCGTTTTCCACTGACATAATGTCACCCCAATCCAAGCCCCCGGGGAACGCCTTACTGGGCGATACCAACTCCCCAACCCGCAGGGCTCCAAAAAACGCCAAAGAAAGGCTAACTTAAACAAACTCACCTCAAACGGAGATAGACAAACCCCCCACAACGCCCTACCCAGCCGGGTAGGGACCCAGCCCAGCCCAGCTGGGACCCAGTTTGAGCGAGGAACGGAACAAGTCCTTCCCACACCAAGGTTTGCAGGCCCTACCTCAGTCAGGGTTTCACCCACACTCTACAGCTCCGGAATGTCATGCTCTTCAGCCTCCTCCTCCTCCTGCGCATCCTCATCCACTTTACCCTCCACACCAGTCCCAAGCTGGAAGCACTGCAGCACTGCCTTGGCGAAGCGGCAACAGGCTGTGCTGCAGCTAATCTGCATAAGTGACAAATCCCACAATGCAGAAGAGGTGTGGACAGCTCTAAAACAGCATGCAGATCACTGGCTAACACCTCTGAACCTAAAGCCAGGAAAGGTTGTGTGTGACAATGGCCGGAACCTGGTGGCGGCTTTGAGGCGAGGCCAGCTGACACATGTTCCATGCATGGCCCATGTGCTCAACCTCGTGGTTCAGCGGTTTCTAAAGTCATACCCAGAGCTGTCTGATCTGCTGGTAAAAGTTCGCTGCCTGTCTGCACATTTTCGAAAGTCACCTACTGCTTCAGCCGGCCTTGCCGGCTTTCAGCGTCGTTTGCATCTTCCGGCTCACAGACTGGTGTGTGATGTCCCCACGCGTTGGAATTCAACTCTGCACATGTTGATCAGGATATGTGAGCAGAAGAGGGCAGTTGTTGAGTACCTGCATCACCTAAGCCGTCGGGAAATGGGTCAAACTCCACACATAACACCTGAGGAGTGGAGATGGATGTCCGACCTATGTACCATCCTCCAAAACTTTGAGGACTCCACCAAGATGGTGAGCGGCGATGACGCCATTATTAGCGTCACCATACCGCTTCTCTGCCTTCTAAAACGGTCTCTGCTCAAAACCAAACATGATGCATTGCAGGCGGAACACGATGAGTTGGAGCAAGAAACAGTAGTGGGTGTGGGTGATAACACACAGTCCAGCCTCGTCTCATCACAACGTGCAGTGGAGGACTATGACGAGGAGGAGGATGAAGACATGGAGCAACTCTCCGGCCAAATTGAGGATATGACATGCATACCAATCATATGCTCAGTTCAGCGTGGCTGGCCAGAGGACAGGGTAGATGATGAGGAGGAGGAGGAGGAGGAGGAGGAGGAGAAGGAGGAGGACAGCATGTTCAGTCATCGTGTTGGTCTGGATACTGAAGTGATGGCTGTTAAGAGTCTGGCGCACATGGATGACTTTATGGTAAGCTGCCTGTCTCGTGACCCTCGCGTTAAGAACATCTTGGCCGACAATCATTACTGGTTGGTAACACTGTTAGACCCACGCTACAAGGAGAACTTTATGTCTCTTATTCCCGAGGCGGAGAGGTCAGCCAAAATGCAGCAGTTCCGGAAGGCCATAGTCACGGAAGTAGGCAAAGCATTCCCTTCACAAAACGCTAGCGTCATAATTGTAACACTATTAGTTAAAAGAAAGGGATAAAATGTAAAAAAAAACAAAATAAGGCATGACTTTTTTTTAACATCAAATTTTTTTTTTTTAGATTTAACCAAAGAATGTGCACATTTGTTATAATAAACAAGTGAAAAATGTTGAAAATCAGTCATCCAAAGGTGTGTGAAAAAAATATATATATATGGTACCAATAAAAATGTCACTTTGTCCTGCAAAGAATGCAGCCCCCCAAATTATTTTTTTCCTCTGTGCGGCCCATACACCCAGCCGAGTTTGAGACCCCCTGCCTTACACTATATAGATATCATGTTCATTCCCCATCTATCTTGCTCAGGAGAGCATCTCCCTCCCCCGGCACCAAGAGCAGCTCATATTGAATTGTTACATTGACTAGTAACACTGCACACAGAAATGCACCTTAATATTCCACTGTTAACCCTTTCCTCCCAGCAGTAACACACAACTCCTCACCTTGATATCATGGTGATTTATGGTCAGAATGACTTCAATGCGATCAGTGATTTCTATTCTAGCTCTGCTCACATAGATTTTATATCCACACTCAACTATAGGCCGTTCTTCATATTTTGGGGGCTTTTAGTCAGATATACTAGTTTGTGCCTGTATAGTATTGGTGTAGATGGGAGTGTAGGGCATGGGTTACATGGCACTGTGGTGGGATACTGATGGGAGGTATTGGTGCTGTGTTTGATGCTTCTACTGGGTATTTTCCTACAAATACTGGAACAGCTCACTGCTTAGAATGATCCTTCCCAGCTCTATAATATATTATATATACCCCACAATGCAGGCTCACACACACATTTGTCTCAAGTGTGTTGTAGGGACACAGATACAGTCTTGGTCATGTGACTAAAGGCTACTTTACACACTGCGATATCAGTCCCGATATCGCTAGTGTGGGTACCCGCCCCATCTGTTGCGCGACACGGGCAAATCGCTGCCCATGCCGCACAACACCGACCAGACCCGTCACACATACTTACCTGACCGGCGACGTCGCTGTGACCGGCGAACCGCCTCCTTTCTAAGGGGGCGGTCCGTGCGGCGTCACAGCGACGTCACTGAGCGATCGCCCAATAGCAGCGGAGGGGCGGAGATGAGTGGCCGGAACATCCCGCCCACCTCCTTCCTTCCTCATAGCGGCTGGGAGGCAGGTAAGGAGAGGTTCCTCGTTTCTGCGGTGTCACACGGAGTGATGTGTGCTGCCGCAGGAGCGACGAACTACATCGTTACTGCTGCAGTAACGATAATCGAGAATGGAGACCCATGTCACCGATGAGCGATTTTGCACGTTTTTGCAACGATGCAAAATCGCTCATCGGTGTCACACGTAGCAACATCGCTAATGCAGCCGGATGTGCGTCACAAATTCCGTGACCCCAACGACTCCGCATTAGCGATGTCGCAGCGTGTAAAGCCCCCTTTAGTGGGAGTGGTGTACAGGGTCTTAGCAGTAAAGAGTATTCCATATTTCTGCCAGATACCCACAGAGATATTGAAATCTGAAAAAAGAGACTTCTGCTCATTGAAGGTAAGAACTGCTCACATAGCGTTCAACTCCACAGCAAACGAGTGCTCTAGCACTGGCATCTCAGCAGGGATATTCCCCTACTACACATGTGTGTCTGGGTCGCTGTGACAGTTTACAGGACATAACTCAAGGCACCTAGATAGAAGGCAGAGGTACTGGGATTGGTTGGTTTTTGGTGACGTAGGTGCAGGGGCTGGCGCCCATGTGCAGTGCTGGCTAAGGTATATTGATGATATTTTGATTTTTTGGCAGGGCACTGTGGAGCAGCTCGAGACATTTATGGAGGAACTTAATAACAACACCTTTAACATCAGATTGACGCATAAGCATAGCAGCAGTTGCGTTGACTTCCTGGATATTAAAATTTCATTCGGTTCTGAGCGAATTGTTCAGACCGACGTCCATAGGAAGGAAACATCAGTCAACGCACTGCTGCATGCTTCTTCTGCTCATACCCCCTCCACCATCCGGGCCGTACCGACTGGCCAGTTCCTCAGGATGAAGCAAATTTGTTCGTCAGACACTGCTTTTGAACAACAGTCTGCCGACCTCCAGCGCCATAGGGGTGGCAAAGGCGGTCTTCCCCCGGTCTGCCTCAGCAACGGACACTAGCCAATAGTGACTAGTGAGATCAAGGGTAGAAAAATAATTTGCAGTTCTCAATGCAGCTAGCGATTCCTCAATACGGGGGAGTGGTGCTGTCCTTCTTCTTTAACAGGACCAACGGAGCTGCCCAAAGGCTACAACTGTCACGGATAACCCCAGCCGCCTTCATGTTGCTCAACATGTCCTTGGTACACTGGTAATGTGAAGGTGGTATTGGCTTATAGCTCTCTTTGATGGGTGGGTGTGCACCTGTGGGGATGTAGTGTTGGACCCCTTTTATTCCCCCAAAATCTAGCGGATGTTTGCTGAAGACTTGCTCGCTCGTATTCTTGCACTACCCTGTGGACCCGCTTCTTGTGATGTGAAGGTGTGGAGTCAGTGCCTACGTGTAATTCCTTACACCACTCCTCTGGCTGACTTGGTGAGCAGTCACTGACTGGGTGGGGTGCAGTAATAGTGGATGCTGCTACTTGGATAGCATGTGTATCTACTGTGAACAGCTTATCAATGGTGGCAAGTCGGGGCAGCTTAACCTCCTGCTCTCCGCAGTTTAACACTCTCACGGGCACTCTTCCCTTCCGCACTAATGAATAAAACTATGATGTAAATATCATATAGATACCCCACAATTGTAAATAAAGGTAGGTTATGGGAAAAGGGGGAACAGGGAAAGAGGAAAATAGTGTAATAAAGTATACCTTCTGGGGGTGAGAGGAAATGGCAGCACAGCCAGTGGAGGTGAAGCAAAAGGAAGCCTGCAACTAAAGAGTTGAGAGCGTTATCACATGGTGACTGAGCCTGATTGTAAAGGGAGCATAGAGTGGAGCATACTCTGGGCACGTTAGAACCCAAGTTCTTAAACCATGAATATGGACCCCTTTTATTCTCCCAAAGTCTAGCGGATGTTTGCTGAAGACTTGCTCGTATTCTTGCACTACCCTGTGGACCCGCTTCTTGTGATGTGAAGGTGTGGAGTCAGTGCCTACGTGTAATTCCTTACACCACTCCTCTGGTTGACTTGGTGAGCTGTCACTGAATGGGTGTGGTGAAGTAACGGTGGATGCTGTGGCTTGGATATCATATTAAATATAGGGACCCCCATACAGTAGTATGAGAAATTTTTTTGTATTCAATGATCGGTATTACCTTCAGGGGCGCGGCACGTGGACGTGCGTTCCATTAGCCTCACTGCATTCCACTCCCATACAGGAAGTGGGCGCAGCTATTACTACGGTCGCACATAAAAGAACCCACAGCCACCACTGCACACAGCTGACTCCACCACTGGAAACCCACTTCTACACCAACGCAGGTAAGACAGGATCGGCACCTCTATGCTCCCGTTACAATCAGGCTCAGTCACCATGTGATAATGCTCTCAACAATTTAGTTGCAGGCTTCCCCTTGCTTCACCTCCACTGGCTGTGCTGCCATTTCCTCTCCCCCCTGGAAGGTATACTTTATTACACTATTTTCCTGTTTCCCTCTTCTCCCTTTTCCCATAACCTACCTTTATCTGCATTTGTGGGGTATCTATATACTATTTATATCACAGTTTTATTCATTAATACGGAAGGGAAGAGTGCGCGTGAGAGTGTTGAACTGCGGAGAGCAAGAGGTTAAGCTGCCCCGATTTTCCACCATTGATAAGCTGTTCACAGTAGATACACATGCTATCCAAGCAGCAGCAGCATCCACCATTACTGCACCCCACCCAGTCAGTGACAGCTCACCAAGTCAGCCAGAGGAGTGGTGTCAGGAATTACACGTAGGCACTGACTACACACCTTCACATCACAAGAAGGGGGTGCAAGTGTGACGCCCTGGACTAGCCAGTTAGTCACAGACATAACACACACACACACCCCCTTTCCCGGATAGTTACACTAGTCAGACACAAAACCGTTGTTGCCTCCCTCCAGGGGCTGATGTCCACACCAGGTGGGGCGGTGCCAGGCGGTTGGCCCCACCCACCAAGGAGTTCACAGGCCTGGAGGTGGGAAAACCAGTTAGTTAGTTGAAGTTCAGTTAAGAGTTGAACCGTGGAGGTAGTGAGTTCAGGGAACAGCCCAGTTTTGGGTAGGAGTGCAAAACTGCTAGTGTCTGGGTCAGATCCCAGGCACTATGGGGAGATAAGGTATGCACACCAGTGACTATGTAAGGGGAATACATGAAATAGCAGAAACTGCTGTGTGAATACTGACTTGAAAAATTCAATAGCTATATGCAAGAGTGAATATGTGAAAAATGGAATCTGCATTACTGCCATGAACATATGAATCAAGAGAAATTTAGCTACTGAATTGATCAATGCAATAGAGCCCCAACACTACGCCAAAGTATTTCTCTACGTTGGGGTCCCTAGCTTGTGTGTGTCCTCTCATGCAGTTAAAAAACCTACCGTGTATGGGAAGCTGAGACCCAGGCTATTTATGCGTATGATATGGATTGGCAATAGGTGTGGTTGGGGAGGGTTCACAAACGAAAAAATACTAACAAATAGGAATAACGTTTGGAACACCATTCTAAGTCCGAACTGGGTGCAAAAACCTAAAAAAACATCACTATGGGGAGATAAGGTATGCACACCAGTGACTATGTAAGGGGAATACATGAAATAGCAGAAACTGCTGTGTGAATACTGACTTGAAAAATCCAATAGCATTAATTCACATAATCCTAGTGACTGCGCACACAACATGGCCAAACGAAAACAAAAGACAGTACCTGGCCATTCAATCAAATGGAAACTCATAGGCAACACAGTCCATTAGACTAGGCAATTACATGCAGCCAAACAAAGTTCATGGGCCTTGCCTCAGAGTCGAACCCACAACCTCTTGGAGAACAAGCAAAGAGCCTACCACTAAACCAACTCAGTGAAGTTGGAAACCGACTCTACATTAATTAACATAATCCTAGTGACTGCGCACACAACATGGCCAAACAAAAGCAAAAGACAGTACCTAGCCTATCAATCCAATAGAAACTCATAGGTAACACAGTACATTGGACTAGGCAATTACATGCAGCCATACAAAGCCCATGGGTCTTGCCCCAGAGTCGAACCCACAAACTCTCGTAGCCAGGGCAAAGAGCCTACCACTACACCAACACAGAGAAGTAGGTGAATGACTCTACATTAATTCACATAATCCTAGTGACTACGCACACAACATGGCCAAACAAATGCAAAAGACATTATCTGGCCTATCAATCCAATGGAAACTCATAGGCAACACAGTCCATTAGACTAGGCACTTACATGCAGCCATGTAAAGTTCATGGGCATTGCCTCAGAGTCGAACCCACAACCTCTTGGAGAACAAGCAAAGAGCCTACCACTAAACCAACTCAGAGAAGTTGGAAACCGACTCTACATTAATTAACATAATCCTAGTGACTGCGCACACAACATGGCCAAACAAAAGCAAAAGACAGTACGTGGCCTATCAATCCAATGGAAACTCATAGGTAACACAGTACATTGGACTAGGCAATTACATGCAGCCATACAAAGCCCATGGGCCTTGCCCCAGAGTCAAACCCACAACCTCTCATAGCCAAGGCAAAGAGCCTACCAACACACCAACACAGAGAAGTGGAAAACCATTTCTACATTAATTCACATAATCCTAGTGACTGCGCACACAACATGGCCAAACAAAAGCAAAAGACAGTACCTGGCCTATCAATCCAATGGAAACTCATAGGCAACACAGTCCATTGGACTAGACAATTACATGGAGACATACAAAGTCCATGGGCCTTGCCTCAGAGTCAAACCCACAACTTCTCGCAGCCAAGCAAAAAGCCTACCACTACACTAACACAGAGAAGTGGGAAACTGATTCTACATTAATTCACATAATCCTACCGACTGCGCACACAACATGGCCAAACAAAAGACAATACCTGGCCTATTCATTCAATGAAAACTCATAGGCAACACAGTCCATTGGACTAGGCAATTACATTCAACCATACAAAGTCCATGGGCTTTGCCTCAAAGTCAAACCCACAACTTCCTGTAACCCAAGGAAAGAGCCTACCACTACACCAACACAGAGAAGAGAATGACTCTACATTAATTCACATAATCCTAGTGACTGCGCACACAACATGACCAAACAAAAACAAAAGACAGTCCCTGGCCTATCAATCCAATGGAAACTCATAGACAACATAGTCCAATGGACTACGCAATTACATGCAGCCATACAAAGTCCATGGGCCTTGCCTCAGAGTCATACCCACAATCTCTGGCAGAACAAGCAAAGAGCCTACAACTTCACCAACACAAAGAAGTAGGAAGCTGCGTCTACATTAATTCACATAATCCTAGTGACTGCGCACACAACATGGCCAAACAAAAGCAAAAGACAGTACCTGGCCTATCAATCCAATGGGAACTCATAGGCAACACAGTTAATTGAACTAGGCAATTACATGCAGCCATACAAACTCCATGGGCCTTGCCTCAGAGTCAAACCCACAACCTCTTGCAGCTAAGCAAAGAGCCTTCCACTACAGCAACACAGAGAACTGGGAAACTGATTCTACATTAATTCACATAATCCTACCGACTGCGCACACAACATAACCAAACAAAAGATAATACCTGGCCAATCAATCCAATGGAAACTCATAGGCAACACAGTCCATTGGACTAGGCAATTACACGCAGCCATATAAAGTCCATGGGCTTTGCCTCAGAGTCAAACCCACAATTTCTCGCAGCCCAAGCAAAGAGCCTACCACTACACCAAGACAGAGAAGTTGGAAACTGAGTTTACATTAGTTCACATAATCCTAGTGACTGCGCACACAACATGGCCAAACAAAAGCAAAAGACAGTACCTGGCCTATCAATCCAATGGGAACTCATAGGCAAAACAGTTAATTGAAATAGGCAATTACATGCAGCCATACAAACTCCAGGGGCCTTGCCTCAGAGTCGAACCCACAACCTCTGGCAGCTTAAGCAAAGAGACTACCACTACACCAACACAGAGAAGTAGGTGAATGACTCTACATTAATTCACATAATCCTAGTGACTGCGCACACAACATTGCCAAACAAAAGAAAAAGACAGTACCTGGCCTATCAATCCAATAGAAACTCATAGGCAAAGCAATCAATTGGACTAGGCAATTACATGCAGCCATACAAAGTCCATGGGCCTTGCCTCAAAGTCGAACTCACAACCTCTCGCAGCTCAAGCAAAGAGCCTACCACTACACCAACACAGAGAAATGTAAACCTGACTCTACTTTATTTCACATAATCCTAGTGACTGCGCACACAACATGGCCAAACGAAAACAAAAGACAGTAACTGGCCTATCAATCCAATAGAAACTCATAGGCAACACAGTCCATTGGACTAAGCAATTACATGCAGCCATTCAAAGTCCATGAGCCTTGCATTAGAGTCGAACCCACAACCTCTCGCAGCCCAAGCAAAGAGCCTACCACTACACCAACACAGAGAAGTGGGAAACTGACTCTACATTAATTCCCATAACCCTAGTGACTGCGCACACAACATGGTCAAACAAAAGCAAAAGGCAGTACCTGGCCTATCAATCCAATGGAAACTCATAGGCAACATAGTCCATTGGACTAGGCAATTACATGCAGCCATACAAAGTCCATGGGCCTTGCCTCAGAGTCAAACCCACAACCTCTGGCAGAACAAGCAAAGAGCCTACAACTACAAAAACACAAAGAAGTAGGAAGCTGCGTCTACATTAATTCACATAATCCTAGTGACTGCGCACACAACATGGCCAAACAAAAGCAGAAGACATTACCTAGCCTATCAAGCCAATGGAAACTCATAGGCAACACAGTCAATTGAACTAGGCGATTACATGCAGCCATACAAACTCCATGGGCCTTGCCTCAGAGTCGAACCCACAATTTCTCGCAGCCCAAGCAAAGAGCCTGCCACTACACCAACACAGAGAAGTTGGAATCTGAGTTTACATTAGTTCACATAATCCTAGTGACTGCGCACACAACATGGCCAAACAAAAGCAAAAGACAGTACCTGGCCTATCAATCCGATGGGAACTCATAGGCAACACAGTCAATTGAACTAGGCGATTACATGCAGCCATACAAACTCCATGGGCCTTGCCTCAGAGTCGAACCCACAACCTCTCGCAGCTTAAGCAAAGAGACTACCACTACACCAACACAGAGAATTAGGTGAATGACTCTACATTAATTCACATAATCCTAGTGACTGCGCACACAACATGGCCAAACAAAAGCAAAAGACAGTACCTGGCCTATTAATCCAATGGAAACTCATAGGCAACGCAATCCTTTGGACTAGGCAATAACATGCAGCCATACAAAGTCCATGGGCCTTGCCTCAGAGTCAAAACCACTACCTCTCAAAGTCCAAGTAAAGAGCCTACCACTACACCAACACAGAGAAGTGCGAAATTGACTCAACATAAATTCACATAATCCTAGTGACTGCGCACACAACATGGCCAAACAAAAGCAATAGACAGTCCCTGGCCTATCAATCCAATGGAAACTCATAGACAACATAGTCCATTGGACTAGGCAATTACATGCAGCCATACAAAGTCCATGGGCCTTGCCTCAGAGTCGAACTCACAACCTCTCGCAGCCCAAGAAAAAAGCCTACCACTACATCAACACAGAGAAGTGTGAAACTGACTCTACATTAATTCACATAATCCTAGTGACTGCGCACACAACATGGCCAAACAAAAGCAAAAGACAGTACCTGGCCTATCATTCCAATTGAAACTCATAGGTAACATAGTCCATTGGACTAGGCAATAACATGCAGCCATACAAAGTCCATGGGCCTTGCCTCAAAGTTGAACTCACAACCTCTCGCAGCTCTAGCAAAGAGCCTACAACTACACCAACACAGAGAAATGTGAACCTGACTCTACATTAATTCACATAATCCTAGTGACTGCGCACACAACATGGCCAAACAAAAGCAAAAGACAGTACCTGGCCTATAAATCCAATAGAAACTCATAGGCAACACAGTCCATTGGACTAGACAATTACATGGAGACATACAAAGTCCATGGGCCTTGCCTCAGAGTCAAACCCACAACCTCTCGCAGCCAAGCAAAGAGCCTACCACTACACCAACACAGAGAAGTGGGAAACTGATTCTACATTAATTCACATAATCCTACCGACTGCGCACACAACATGGCCAAACAAAAGAAAATACCTGGCCTATCAATCCAATGGAAACTCATAGGCAACACAGTCCATTAGACTAGGCAAATACATGCAGCCATACAAAGCCCATGGGCCTTGCCCCAGAGTCGAACCCACAACCTCTTGTAGCCCAAGCAAAGAGCCTACAAATACACCAACACAGAGAAGTGGAAAACTGATTCTACATTAATTCACATAATCCTAGTGACTGCGCACACAACATGGCCAAACAAAAGCAAAAGACATTACCTGGCCTATAAATCCAATAGAAACTCATAGGCAAAGCAATCAATTGGACTAGGCAATTACATGCAGCCATACAAAGTCCATGGGCCTTGCCTCAGAGTCGAACCCACAACCTCTTGTAGCCCAAGCAAAGAGCCTACCACTACACCAACACAGAGAAGTTGGTACAGAGTTTACATTAGTTCACATAATCCTAGTGACTGCGCACACAACATGGCCAAACAAAAGCAAAAGACAGTACCTGGCCTATTAATCCAATGGAAACTCATAGGCAACGCAATCCTTTGGACTAGGCAATAACATGCAGCCATACAAAGTCCATGGGCCTTGCCTCAGAGTCAAAACCACTACCTCTCAAAGTCCAAGTAAAGAGCCTACCACTACACCAACACAGAGAAGTGCGAAATTGACTCAACATAAATTCACATAATCCTAGTGACTGCGCACACAACATGGCCAAACAAAAGCAATAGACAGTCCCTGGCCTATCAATCCAATGGAAACTCATAGACAACATAGTCCATTGGACTAGGCAATTACATGCAGCCATACAAAGTCCATGGGCCTTGCCTCAGAGTCGAACTCACAACCTCTCGCAGCCCAAGAAAAAAGCCTACCACTACATCAACACAGAGAAGTGTGAAACTGACTCTACATTAATTCACATAATCCTAGTGACTGCGCACACAACATGGCCAAACAAAAGCAAAAGACAGTACCTGGCCTATCATTCCAATTGAAACTCATAGGTAACATAGTCCATTGGACTAGGCAATAACATGCAGCCATACAAAGTCCATGGGCCTTGCCTCAAAGTTGAACTCACAACCTCTCGCAGCTCTAGCAAAGAGCCTACAACTACACCAACACAGAGAAATGTGAACCTGACTCTACATTAATTCACATAATCCTAGTGACTGCGCACACAACATGGCCAAACAAAAGCAAAAGACAGTACCTGGCCTATAAATCCAATAGAAACTCATAGGCAACACAGTCCATTGGACTAGACAATTACATGGAGACATACAAAGTCCATGGGCCTTGCCTCAGAGTCAAACCCACAACCTCTCGCAGCCAAGCAAAGAGCCTACCACTACACCAACACAGAGAAGTGGGAAACTGATTCTACATTAATTCACATAATCCTACCGACTGCGCACACAACATGGCCAAACAAAAGAAAATACCTGGCCTATCAATCCAATGGAAACTCATAGGCAACACAGTCCATTAGACTAGGCAAATACATGCAGCCATACAAAGCCCATGGGCCTTGCCCCAGAGTCGAACCCACAACCTCTTGTAGCCCAAGCAAAGAGCCTACAAATACACCAACACAGAGAAGTGGAAAACTGATTCTACATTAATTCACATAATCCTAGTGACTGCGCACACAACATGGCCAAACAAAAGCAAAAGACATTACCTGGCCTATAAATCCAATAGAAACTCATAGGCAAAGCAATCAATTGGACTAAGCAATTACATGCAGCCATACAAAGTCCATGGGCCTTGCCTCAGAGTCGAACCCACAACCTCTTGTAGCCCAAGCAAAGAGCCTACCACTACACCAACACAGAGAAGTTGGTACAGAGTTTACATTAGTTCACATAATCCTAGTGACTGTGCACACAACATGGCCAAACAAAAGCAAAAGACAGTCCCTGGCCTATCAATCCAATGGAAACTCATATACAACATAGTCCATTGGACTAGGCAATTACATGCAGCCATACAAAGTCCATGGGCCTTGCCTCAGAGTCAAACCCACAACCTCTGGCAGAACAAGCAAAGAGCTTACAACTACACCAACACAAAAAAGTAGGAAGCTGCGTCTACATTAATTTACATATTCCTAGCGACTGCGCACACAACATGGCCAAACAAAAGCAAAAGACATTACCTGGCCTATCAAGCCAATGGAAACTCATAGGCAACACAGTCCATTGGACTAAACAATTACATGCAGCCATACAAAGTCCATGGGCTTTGCCTCAGAGTCAAACCCACAATTTCTCGCATCCCAAGCAAAGAGCCTACCACTACAACAACACAGACAAGTTGGAAACTGAGTTTACATTAGTTCACATAATCCTAGTGACTGTGCACACAACATGGCGAAACAAATGCAAAAGACATTATCTGGCCTATCAATCCAATGGAAACTCATAGGCAACACAGTCCATTAGACTAGGCAAATACATGCAGCCATACAAAGTTCATGGGCCTTGCCTCAGAGTCGAACCCACAACCTCTTGGAGAACAAGCAAAGAGCCTACCACTAAACCAACACAGAGAAGTTGGAAACTGATTCTACATTAATTCACATAATCCTACCGACTGCGCACACAACATGGCTAAACAAAAGCAAAAGACAGTACCTGGCTTATCAATCCAATGGAAACTCATAGGCAACACAGTCCATTGGACTAGGCAATAACATGCAGCCATAAAAAGTCCATGGGCCTTGCCTCAGAGTCAAACCCACAACCTCTCGCAGCTCAAGCAAAGAGCCTACCACTACACCAACACAGAGAAATGTGAACCTGCCTCTACATTAATTCACATAATCCTAGTGAGTGCGCACACAACATGGCCAAACGAAAACAAAAGACAGTACCTGGCCTATCAATCCAATGGAAACTCATAGGCAACACAGTCCATTGGACTAGGCAATTACATGCAGCCATAAAAAGTCCATGGGCCTTGCCTCAGAGTCAAACCCACAACCTCTCGCAGCCCAAGCAAAGAGCCTACCACTACACCAACACAGAGAAATGTGAAACTGACTCTACATTAATTCACATAATCCTAGTGACTGCGCACACAACATGGCCAAACGAAAGCAAAAGTCAATACCTGGCCTATCAATCCAATGGAAACTCATAGGCAACAAAGTCCATTGGACTAGGCAATTACATGCAGCCATAAAAAGTCCATGGGCCTTGCCTCAGAGTCAAACCCACAACCTCTCAAAGCCCAAGCAAAGAGCCTACCACTACACCAACAAAGAGAAATGTGAAACTGACTCTACATTAATTCACATATTCCTAGTGACTGCGCACACAACATGGCCAAACAAAAGCAAAAGAAAGCACCTGGCCTATCAATCCAATGGAAACTCATAGGTAACGCAGTCCATTGGACTATGCAATTACATGCAGCCATACAAAGTCCATGGGCCTTGCCTCAGAGTCGAACTCACAACCTCTCGCAGCCCAACAAAAAAGCCTACCACTTCAGCAACACAGAGAAGTGTGAAACTGTCTCTACATTAACTCACATAATCCTAGTGACTGCGCACAAAACATGGCCAAACGAAAACAAAAGACAGTACCTGGCCTATCAATCCATTGGACTAGGCAATTACATGCAGCCATACAAAGTCCATGGGCCTTGCCTCAGAGTTAAACCCACAACCTCTTACAGCCCAAGCAAAGAGCCTACCACTACACCAACACAGACAAGATGGAAACTGAGTTTACATTAGTTCACATAATCCTAGTGACTGTGCACACAACATTGCGAAACAAATGCAAAAGACATTATCTGGCCTATCAATCCAATGGAAACTCATAGGCAACACAGTCCATTAGACTAGGCAAATACATGCAGCCATACAAAGTTCATGGGCCTTGCCTCAGAGTCGAACCCACAACCTCTTGGAGAACAAGCAAAGAGCCTACCACTAAACCAACACAGAGAAGTTGGAAACTGACTCTACATTAATTCACATAATCCTAGTGACTGCGCACACAACATGGCCAAACAAAAGCAAAAGACAGTACCTGGCCTATCAATCCAATGGAAACTCATAGGCAACACAGTCCATTGGACTAGACAATTACATGGAGACATACAAAGTCCATGGGCCTTGCTTCAGAGTCAAACCCACAACCTCTCGCAGCCAAGCAAAGAGCCTACCACTACACCAATACAGAGAAGTGGGAAACTGATTCTACATTAATTCACATAATCCTACCGACTGCGCACACAACATGGCTAAACAAAAGCAAAAGACAGTACCTGGCTTATCAATCCAATGGAAACTCATAGGCAACACAGTCCATTGGACTAGGCAATAACATGCAGCCATACAAAGTCCATGGGCCTTGCCTCAAAGTCGAACTCACAACCTTTCGCAGCTCAAACAAAGAGCCTACCACTACACCAACACAGAGAAATGTGAACCTGCCTCTACATTAATTCACATAATCCTAGTGACTGCGCACACAACATGGCCAAACGAAAGCAAAAGTCCATACCTGGCCTATCAATCCAATGGAAACTCATAGGCAACACAGTCCATTGGACTAGGCAATTACATGCAGCCATAAAAAGTCCATGGGCCTTGCCTCAGAGTCAAACCCACAACTTCTCGCAGCCCAAGCAAAGATCCTACCACTACACCAACACAGAGAAATGTGAAACTGACTCTACATTAATTCACATAATCCTAGTGACTGCGCACACAACATGGCCAAACGAAAGCAAAAGTCAATACCTGGCCTATCAATCCAATGGAAACTCATAGGCAACACAGTCCAGTGGACTAGGCAAATACATGCAGTTATACAAAGTCCATGAACCTTGCATTAGAGTCAAACCCACAACTTCTCGCAGCCAAAGCAAAGAGCCTACCACTACACCAACACAGAGAAGTTTGAAACTGACTCTTCATTAACTCACATAATCCTAGTGACTGCGCACACAACATGGCCAAACGAAAGCAAAAGACAGTACCTGGCCTATCAATCCAATGGAAACTCATAGGCAACACAGTCCATTGGACTAGGCAATTACATGCAGCCATACAAAGTCCATGGGCCTTGCCTCAGAGTCGAACTCACAACCTCTCGCAGCCCAAGAAAAAAAGCCTACCGCTACAGCAACACAGAGAAGTGTGAAACTGACTCTACATTAATTCACATAATCCTAGTGACTGCGCACACAACATGGCCAAACAAAAGCAAAAGACAGTACCTGGCCTATCATTCCAATTAAAACTCATAGGCAACATAGTCCATTGGACTAGGCAATAACATGCAGCCATACAACGTCCATGGGCCTTGCCTCAAAGTCGAACTCACAACCTCTCGCAGCTCAAGCAAAGAGCCTACCACTACACCAACACAAAGAAATGTGAACCAGACTCTACATTAATTCACATAATCCTAGTGACTGCGCACACAACATGGCCAAACAAAAGCAAAAGTCAGTACCTGGCTTATCAATCCAATGGAAACTCATAGGCAACACAGTCCATTGGACTAGAAAATTACATGGAGACATACAAAGTCCATGGGCCTTGCCTCAGAGTCAAACCCTCAACCTCTCGCAGCCAAGCAAAGAGCCTACCACTACACCAACACAGAGAAGTGGGAAACTGATTCTACATTAATTCACATAATCCTACCGACTGCGCACACAACATGGCTAAACAAAAGACAATACCTGGCCTATCAATTCAATGGAAACTCATAGGCAACACAGTCCATTGGACTTGGCAATTACATGCAGCCATACAAAGTCCATGGGCTTTGCCTAAAAGTCAAACCCACAACTTCTCGCAGCCCAAGCAAAGAGCCTACCACTACACCAACACAGAGAAGTGGGAAACTGATTCTACATTAATTCACATAATCCTACCGACTGCGCACACAACATGGCCAAACAAAAGACAATACCTGGCCTATCAATCCAATGGAAACTCATAGGCAACACAGTCCATTAGACTAGTCAAATACATGCAGCCATACAAAGTTCATGGGCCTTGCCTCAGAGTCGAACCCACATCCTCTTGGAGAACAAGCAAAGAGCCTACCACTAAACCAACACAGAGAAGTTGGAAACTGACTCTACATTAATTCACATAATCCTAGTGACTGCGCACACAACATGGCCAAACAAAAGCAAAAGACATTACCTGGCCTATCAATCCAATGTAAACTCATAGGTAACACAGTACATTGGACTAGGCAATTGCATGCAGCCATACAAAGCCCATGGGCCTTGCCCCAGAGTCAAACCCACAACCTCTCGTAGCCCAAGCAAAGAGCCTACCAATACACCAACACAGAGAAGTGGAAAACAGATTCTACATTAATTCACATAATCCTAGTGACTGCGCACACAACATGGCCAAACAAAAGCAAAAGACGGTACCTGGCCTATCAATCCAATGGAAACTCATAGGCAACGCAATCAATTGGACTGGGCAATTACATGCAGCCATACAAAGTCCATGTGCCTTGTCTCAGAGTCAAACCCACAACCTCTCTCAGCCCAAGCAAAGAGCCTACCACTACACCAACACAGAGAAGAGCGAAACTGACTCAACATAAATTCACATAATCCTAGTGACTGCGCACACAACATGGCCAAACAAAAGCAAAAGACAGTCCCTGGCCTATCAATCCAATGGAAACTCATAGAGAACATAGTCCATTGGACTAGGCAATTACATGCAGCCATACAAAGTCCATGGGCCTTGCCTCAGAGTCGAACTCACAACCTCTCGCAGCCCAAGAAAAAAGCCTACCACTACACCAACACAGAGAAATGTGAACCTGACTCTACATTAATTCACATAATCCTAGTAATGTACTGTGTTACCTATGAGTTTACATTGGATTGATAGGCCAGGTAATGTCTTTTGCTTTTGTTTGGCCATGTTGTGTGCGCAGTCACTAGGATTATGTGAATTAATGTAGAGTCGGTTTCCAACTTCTCTGTGTTGGATTAGTGGTAGGCTCTTTGCTTGTTCTCCAAGAGGATGTGGGTTCGACTCTGAGGCAAGGCCCATGAACTTTATATGGCTGCATGTATTTGCCTAGTCTAATGGACTGTGTTGCCTATGAGTTTCCATTGGATTGATAGGCCAGGTATTGTCTTTTGTTTGGCCATGTTGTGTGCGCAGTCGGTAGGATTATGTGAATTAATGTAGAATCAGTTTCCCACTTCTCTGTGTTGGTGTAGTGGTAGGCTCTTTGCTTGGCTGCGAGAGGTTGTGGGTTTGACTCTGAGGAAAGGCCCATGGACTTTGTATGTCTCCATGTAATTGTCTAGTCCAATGGACTGTGTTGCCTATGATTTTCCATTGGATTGATAGGCCAGGTACTGTCTTTTGCTTTTGTTTGGCCATGTTGTGTGCGCAGTCACTAGGATTATGTGAATTAATGTAAACTCAGTTACCAACTTCTCTGTGTTGGTGTAGTGGTAGGCTCTTTGCTTGGGCTGCGAGAAGTTGTGGGTTTGACTTTTAGGCAAAGCCCATGGACTTTGTATGGCTGCATGTATTTGCCTAGTCCAATGGACTGTGTTGCCTATGAGTTTCCATTGAATTGATAGGCCAGGTATTGTCTTTTGTTTGGCCGTGTTGTGTGCGCAGTCGGTAGGATTGTGTGAATTAATGTAGAATTAGTTTCCCACTTCTCTGTGTTGGTTTAGGGGTAGGCTCTTTGCTTAAGCTGCGAGAGGTTGTGGGTTCGACTCTGAGGCAAGGCCCATGGAGTTTGTATGGCTGCATGTAATTGCGTAGTTCAATTGACTGTGTTGCCTATGAGTTCCCATTGGATTGATAGGCCAGGTACTGCCTTTTGCTTATGTTTGGCCATGTTGTGTTCGCAGTCACTAGGATTATGTGAATTAATGTAGAGTCAGGTTCACATTTCTCTGTGTTGGTGTAGTGGTAGGCTCTTTGCTTGAGCTGCGAGAGGTTGTGAGTTAGACTTTGAGGCAAGGCCCATGGACTTTGTATGGCTGCATGTTATTGCCTAGTCCAATGGACTATGTTGCCTATGAGTTTCAATTGGATTGATAGGCCAGGTACTGTCTTTTGCTTTTGTTTGGCCATGTTGTGTTCGCAGTCACTAGGATTATGTGAATTAATGTAGAGTCATTCACCTACTTCTCTGTGTTGGTGTAGTTGTAGTCTTTTGCTTAAGCTGTGAGAGGTTGTGGGTTCGACTCTGAGGCAAAGCACATGGAGTTTGTATGGCAGCATGTAATTGCCTAGTTCAATTGACTGTGTTGCCTATGAGTTTCCATTGAATTGATAGGCCAGGTATTGTCTTTTGTTTGGCCATGTTGTGTGCGCAGTCACTAGGATTATGTGAACTAATGTAAACTCAGTTTCCAACTTCTCTGTGTTGGTGTAATCGTAGGCTATTAACTTGGGCTGCGAGAAATTGTGGGTTTGACTCTGAGGCAAAGCCCATGGACTTTGTATGGCTGCATGTAATTGCCAAGTCCAATGGACTGTGTTGCCTATGAGTTTCCTTTGAATTGATAGGCCAGGTATTGTCTTTTGTTTGGCCATGTTGTGTGCGCAGTCAGTAGGATTATTTGAATTAATGTAGAATCAGTTTCCCACTTCTCTGTGTTGGTGTAGTGGTAGGCTCTTTGCTTGGGCTGCGAGAGGTTGTGGGTTCGACTCTAATGCAAGGCCCATGGACTTTGTATGGCTGCATGTAATTGCCTAGTCCAATGTACTGAGTTAGCTTTGAGTTTCCATTGGATTGATAGGCCAGGTACTGTCTTTTGCTTTTGTTTGGCCATGTTGTGTGCGCAGTCACTAGGATTCTGTGAATTAATGTAGAGTCTGTTTCCAACTTCTCTGTGTTGGTTTAGTGGTAGGCTATTTGCTTGTTCTCCAAGAGGTGGTGGGTTCGACTCTGAGGCAAGGCCCATTAACTTTGTATGACTTTGCTTAGTCTAATGGACTATGTTGCCTATGATTTCATTGGATTGATAGGCCAGATAATATCTTTTGCATTTGTTTGGCCATGTTGTGTGCGCAGTCACTAGGATTATGTGAATTAATGTAGAGTCATTTACCTACTTCTCTGTGTTGGTGTAGTGGTAGTCTCTTTGCTTAAGCTGCGAAAGGTTGTTGGGTCGACTTTGAGGCAAGGCCCATGGAGTTTGTATTGCTGCATGTAATTGCCTATTTTAGTTGACTGTGTTACCTATGAGTTCCTATTGGATTGATAGGCCAGGTACTACCTTTTGCTTTTGTTTGGCCATGTTGTGTGCGCAGTCACTAGGATTATGTGAACTAATGTAAACTCAGTTTTCAACTTCTCTGTGTTGGTGTAGTGGTAGGCACTTTGCTTGGGCTGCGAGAAAATGTGGGTTTGACTCTGAGGCAAAGCCCATAGACTTTGTATGGCTGCATGTAATTGCCTAGTCCAATGTACTGTGTTGCCTATGAGTTTTCATTGGACTGATAGGCCAGGTAATGTCTTTTGTTTGGTTATGTTGTGTGCGAAGTCGGTAGGATTATGTGAATTAATGTAGAATCAGTTTCCCACTTCTCTGTGTTGGTGTAGTGGAAGGCGCTTTGCTTGGCTGCGAGAGGTTGTGGGTTTGACTCTGAGGCAAGGCCCATGGACTTTGTATGGCTGCATGTAATTGCCTAGTTCAATGGACTGTGTTGCCTATGAGTTTCCATTGGCTTGATAGGCCAGGTAATGTCTTTTGCTTCTGTTTGGCCATGTTGTGTGCGCAGTCACTAGGATTATGTGAATTAATGTAGATGCAGCTTCCTACTTCTTTGTGTTGGTGTGGTTGTAGGCTCTTTGTTTGTTCTGCCAAAGGTTGTGGGATAGACTCTGAGGCAAGGCCCATGGACTCTGTATGGCTGCATGTAATTGCCTAGTCCAATGGATGGGGTTGCCTCTGAGTTTCCATTGGATTGATAGGCCAGGTACTGTCTTTTGCTTTCGTTTGGCCATGTTGTGTGCGCAGTCACTAGGATTATGTGAATTAATGTAGAATCTGTTTTCCACTTCTCTGTGTTGGTGTATTGGTAGGATCTTTGCTTGGGCTGCGAGAAGTTGTGGGTTTGACTCTGAGGCAAGGCCCATGGACTTTTTATGGCTGCATGTAATTGCCTAGTCCAATGGACTGTGTTGCCTATGAGTTTCCATTGGATTGATAGGCCAGGTATGGACTTTTGCTTTCGTTTGGCCATGTTGTGTGCGCAGTCACTAGGATTATGTGAATTAATGTAGAGGCAGGTTCACATTTCTCTGTGTTGGTGTAGTGGTAAGCTCTTTGCTTGAGCTGCGAGAGGTTGTGAGTTCGACTTTGAGGCAAGGCCCATGGACTTTGTATGGCTGCATGTTATTGCCTAGTCCAATGGACTGTGTTGCCTATGAGTTTCCATTGGATTGATAAGCCAGGTACTGTCTTTTGCTTTTGTTTAGCCATGTTGTGTGCGCAGTCGGTAGGATTATGTGAATTAATGTAGAATCAGTTTCCCACTTCTCTGTATTGGTGTAGTGGTAGGC
The DNA here is from genome assembly GCF_048569485.1 of Anomaloglossus baeobatrachus. Classification (NCBI taxonomy): domain Eukaryota; kingdom Metazoa; phylum Chordata; class Amphibia; order Anura; family Aromobatidae; genus Anomaloglossus; species Anomaloglossus baeobatrachus. The sequence continues at coordinate 52,327 of NW_027442217.1, forward strand.
TCTTTGCTTGGCTGCAAGAGGTTGTGGGTTTGACTCTGAAGCAAGGCCCATGGACTTTGTATGTCTCCATGTAATTGTCTAGTCCAATGGACTGTGTTGCCTATGAGTTTCCATTGGATTGATAGGCCAGGTACTGTCTTTTGCTTTTGTTTGGCCATGTTGTGTGCGCAGTCACTAGGATTATGTGAATTAATGTAGAGTCAGTTCCCAACTTCTCTGTGTTGGTTTAGTGGTAGGCTCTTTGCTTGTTCTCCAAGAGGTTGTGGGTTCGACTCTGAGGCAAGGCCCATGAACTTTGTATGGCTGCATGTATTTGCCTAGTCTAATGGACTGTGTTGCCTATGAGTTTCCATTGGATTGATAGGCCAGATAATGTATTTTGCATTTGTTTCGCAATGTTGTGTGCACAGTCACTAGGATTATGTGAACTAATGTAAACTCAAAAGAACCAATTGAATGACCAAAAAGTAAAGATAGCTACACTCATTTAAGCAGTAAGAACCTATAAAGATGTGAGTGAACCAGCCAATATAAAAGTATATAATCTTTATTGAAAAATTTGTTAAAAGACAAACACATAAAACAGACAATGATGAGGACACATACAATTAACCTCAGGTGAACCAAAATATACAAGCAATAAATAGCATAAGTGCATAATGGTCATGTATCGGAAAAAAAGTGCACCAAAAAAGGGGTGCTGTCCAAGTTTCTTTGAAGAGCCAATAGTCTTTAGGTAGATGAAGAGTGTCCCAAAGAACACCAATAAGGTGGAACTATATTAAATTTCAAGCTAAACAAAGCTTTTTTCTTCATTCAAGACTAAATGTATGAGAGCCACAATCCTATTGCTACAAAACGTGGCATATAACAGGGGAAACAAAGAATACATGTGTCTATGATATTAACAGGATATAATCCTATAAGATGCAAACATAATAGTTTATAAAAAGCAAATCCTGAATGGATCAGGTGGTATAACCACAACAATGTTTCCAAATGCCTACAGTCCCAAACAGGGGAGAAGCAGGATCTCAACCATACATATAAAGAAAAGGCAGAAACTGACACAGACCAGGAAGATAATAACCTGAGGATAAAGGTACCCCGACACGTGTTTCCCCTTGGAAGAAGCTTTTCTGCGAAACACGTGTCGGGGTACCTTTATCCTCAGGTTATTATCTTCCTGGTCTGTGTCTTTGTGGGCTTGCCACTCAGTGCTAAGGTTGGTTCTTATGGCTGACTTTGTTCCCTTGTAGGGGCAAATTACTGTGGTATTGCAGCCATGCTGCCTTTCTGTGGGCTATAGTACTGGGAATATGGCTTTTTAGTCTGGGCCCTGTAACACCCTTCTGGTGTGTGTTTTTGTGGATTCACCACAGTGTTTGGGTCGGTCCTATGGCTGACTCTGTTTCCTTGTAAAGGTATAGTACTGTGGTAATACAGCCATTCCGCCCTTCTATCTGATTATAACACTGGGAATATGGCCTCCTAGTCCAGCCCTGTGAAAAAAGTGTTATATTTTGACACTTGTGTCAGTTTCTCCCTTTTCTTTATATGTATGGTTGAGATCCTGCTTCTCCCCTGTTTGGGACTGTAGGCATTTGGAAACATTGTTGTGGTTATACCACCTGATCCATTCAGGATTTGCTTTTTGTAAACTATTATGTTTGCATCTTATAGGATTATATCCTGTTAATATCATAGACACATGTATTCTTTGTTTCCCCTGTTATATGCCACGTTTTGTAGCAATAGGATTGTGGCTCTCATACATTTAGTCTTGAATGAAGAAAAAAGCTTTGTTTAGCTTGAAATTTAATATAGTTCCACCTTATTGGTGTTCTTTGGGACACTCTTCATCTACCTAAAGACTATTGGCTCTTCAAAGAAACTTGGACAGCACCCCTTTTTTGGTGCACTTTTTTTCCGATACATGACCATTATGCACTTATGCTATTTATTGCTTGTATATTTTGGTTCACCTGAGGTTAATTGTATGTGTCCTCATCATTGTCTGTTTTATGTGTTTGTCTTTTAACAAATTTTTCAATAAAGATTATATACTTTTATATTGGCTGGTTCACTCACATCTTTATAGGTTCTTAATGTAAACTCAGTTTCCATCTTGTCTGTGTTGGTGTAGTGGTAGGCTCTTTGCTTGGGCTGCGAGAAATTGTGGGTTTGACTCAGAGGCAAAGCCCATGGACTTTGTATGGCTGCATGTAATTGTTTAGTCCAATGGACTGTGTTGCCTATGAGTTTCCATTGGCTTGATAGGCCAGGTAATGTCTTTTGCTTTTGTTTGGCCATGTTGTGTGCGCAGTCTCTAGGAATATGTGAATTAATGTAGACGCACCTTCCTACTTTTTTGTGTTGGTGTAGTTGTAAGCTCTTTGCTTGTTCTGCCAGAGGTTGTGGGTTTGACTCTGAGGCAAGGCCCATGGACTTTGTATGGCTGCATGTAATTGCCTAGTCCAATGTACTATGTTGTATATGAGTTTCCATTGGATTGATAGGCCAGGGACTGTCTTTTGCTTTTGTTTGGCCATGTTGTGTGCGCAGTCACTAGGATTATGTGAATTTATGTTGAGTCAGTTTCGCTCTTCTCTGTGTTGGTGTAGTGGTAGGCTCTTTGCTTGGGCTACAAGAGGTTGTGGGTTCGACTCTGAGGCAAGGCCCATGGACTTTGTATGGCTGCATGTAATTGCCTAGTCCAATTGATTGCTTTGCCTATGAGTTTCTATTGGATTGATAGGCCAGGTACTGTCTTTTGCTTTTGTTTGGCCATGTTGTGTGCGCAGTCACTAGGATTATGTGAATTAATGTAGAATCAGTTTTTCACTTCTCTGTGTTGGTGTATTGGTAGGCTCTTTGCTTGGGCTACGAGAGGTTGTGGGTTCGACTCTGGGGCAAGGCCCATGGGCTTTGTATGGCTGCATTTAATTGCCTATGATAATGTACTGTGTTGCCTATGAGTTTCCATTGGATTGATAGGCCAGGTATTGTCTTTTGTTTGGCCATGTTGTGTGCGCAGTCGGTAGGATTATGTGAATTAATGTAGAATCAGTTTCCCACTTATCTGTGTTGGTGTAGTGGTAGGCTCTTTGCTTGGCTGCGAGAGGTTGTGGGTTTGACTCTGAGGCAAGGCCCATGGACTTTGTATGTCTCCATGTAATTGTCTAGTTCAATGGACTGTGTTGCCTATGAGTTTCCATTGGCTTGATAGGCCAGGTAATGTCTTTTGCTTTTGTTTCCCCATGTTGTGTGCGCAGTCACTAGGATTATGTGAATTAATGTAGAATCGGTTTCCAACTTCTCTGTGTTGGTTTAGTGGTAGGCTCTTTGCTTGTTCTCCAAGAAGTTGTGGGTTCGACTCTGAGGCAAGGCCCATGAACTTTGTATGGCTGCATGTATTTGCCTAGTCTAATGGACTGTGTTGCCTATGAGTTTCCATTGGATTGATAGGCCAGGTATTGTCTTTTGTTTGGCCATGTTGTGTGCGCAGTCACTAGGATTATGTGAATTAATGTAGAATCCGTTTCCCACTTCTCTGTGTTGGTCTAGTGGAAGCTGCTTTGCTTGGCTGCGAGAGGTTGTGGGTTTGACTCTGCGGCATGGCCCATGGACTTTGTATGGCTGCATGTAATCGCCTAGTTCAATGGACTGTGTTGCCTATGAGTTTCCATTGGCCTGATAGGCCAGGTAATGTCTTTTGATTTTGTTTGGCCATGTTGTGTGCGCATTCACTAGGATTATGTGAATTAATGTAGATGCAGCTTCCTACTTCTTTGTGTTGGTGTGGTTGTAGGCTCTTTGTTTGTTCTGCCAAAGGTTGTGGGATAGACTCTGAGGCAAGGCCCATGGACTCTGTATGGCTGCATGTAATTGCCTAGTCCAATGGATGGGGTTGCCTCTGAGTTTCCATTGGATTGTTAGGCCAGGTACTGTCTTTTGCTTTCGTTTGGCCATGTTGTGTGCGCAGTCACTAGGATTATGTGAATTAATGTAGAATCTGTTTTCCACTTCTCTGTGTTGGTGTATTGGTAGGATCTTTGCTTGGGCTGCGAGAAGTTGTGGGTTTGACTCTGAGGCAAGGCCCATGGACTTTTTATGGCTGCATGTAATTGCCTAGTCCAATGGACTGTGTTGCCTATGAGTTTCCATTGGATTGATAGGCCAGGTATGGACTTTTGCTTTCGTTTGGCCATGTTGTGTGCGCAGTCACTAGGATTATGTGAATTAATGTAGAGGCAGGTTCACATTTCTCTGTGTTGGTGTAGTGGTAAGCTCTTTGCTTGAGCTGCGAGAGGTTGTGAGTTCGACTTTGAGGCAAGGCCCATGGACTTTGTATGGCTGCATGTTATTGCCTAGTCCAATGGACTGTGTTGCCTATGAGTTTCCATTGGATTGATAAGCCAGGTACTGTCTTTTGCTTTTGTTTAGCCATGTTGTGTGCGCAGTCGGTAGGATTATGTGAATTAATGTAGAATCAGTTTCCCACTTCTCTGTATTGGTGTAGTGGTAGGCTCTTTGCTTGGCTGCGAGAGGTTGTGGGTTTGACTCTGAAGCAAGGCCCATGGACTTTGTATGTCTCCATGTAATTGTCTAGTCCAATGGACTGTGTTGCCTATGAGTTTCCATTGGATTGATAGGCCAGGTACTGTCTTTTGCTTTTGTTTGGCCATGTTGTGTGCGCAGTCACTAGGATTATGTGAATTAATGTAGAGTCAGTTCCCAACTTCTCTGTGTTGGTTTAGTGGTAGGCTCTTTGCTTGTTCTCCAAGAGGTTGTGGGTTCGACTCTGAGGCAAGGCCCATGAACTTTGTATGGCTGCATGTATTTGCCTAGTCTAATGGACTGTGTTGCCTATGAGTTTCCATTGGATTGATAGGCCAGATAATGTCTTTTGCATTTGTTTCGCAATGTTGTGTGCACAGTCACTAGGATTATGTGAACTAATGTAAACTCAAAAGAACCAATTGAATGACCAAAAAGTAAAGATAGCTACACTCATTTAAGCAGTAAGAACCTATAAAGATGTGAGTGAACCAGCCAATATAAAAGTATATAATCTTTATTGAAAAATTTGTTAAAAGACAAACACATAAAACAGACAATGATGAGGACACATACAATTAACCTCAGGTGAACCAAAATATACAAGCAATAAATAGCATAAGTGCATAATGGTCATGTATCGGAAAAAAAGTGCACCAAAAAAGGGGTGCTGTCCAAGTTTCTTTGAAGAGCCAATAGTCTTTAGGTAGATGAAGAGTGTCCCAAAGAACACCAATAAGGTGGAACTATATTAAATTTCAAGCTAAACAAAGCTTTTTTCTTCATTCAAGACTAAATGTATGAGAGCCACAATCCTATTGCTACAAAACGTGGCATATAACAGGGGAAACAAAGAATACATGTGTCTATGATATTAACAGGATATAATCCTATAAGATGCAAACATAATAGTTTATAAAAAGCAAATCCTGAATGGATCAGGTGGTATAACCACAACAATGTTTCCAAATGCCTACAGTCCCAAACAGGGGAGAAGCAGGATCTCAACCATACATATAAAGAAAAGGCAGAAACTGACACAAGTGTCAAAATATAACACTTTTTTCACAGGGCTGGACTAGGAGGCCATATTCCCAGTGTTATAATCAGATAGAAGGGCGGAATGGCTGCATTACCACAGTACTATACCTTTACAAGGAAACAGAGTCAGCCATAGGACCGACCCAAACACTGTGGTGAATCCACAAAAACACACACCAGAAGGGTGTTACAGGGCCCAGACTAAAAAGCCATATTCCCAGTACTATAGCCCACAGAAAGGCAGCATGGCTGCAATACCACAGTAATTTGCCCCTACAAGGGAACAAAGTCAGCCATAAGAACCAACCTTAGCACTGAGTGGCAAGCCCACAAAGACACAGACCAGGAAGATAATAACCTGAGGATAAAGGTACCCCGACACGTGTTTCCCCTTGGAAGAAGCTTTTCTGCGAAACACGTGTCGGGGTACCTTTATCCTCAGGTTATTATCTTCCTGGTCTGTGTCTTTGTGGGCTTGCCACTCAGTGCTAAGGTTGGTTCTTATGGCTGACTTTGTTCCCTTGTAGGGGCAAATTACTGTGGTATTGCAGCCATGCTGCCTTTCTGTGGGCTATAGTACTGGGAATATGGCTTTTTAGTCTGGGCCCTGTAACACCCTTCTGGTGTGTGTTTTTGTGGATTCACCACAGTGTTTGGGTCGGTCCTATGGCTGACTCTGTTTCCTTGTAAAGGTATAGTACTGTGGTAATGCAGCCATTCCGCCCTTCTATCTGATTATAACACTGGGAATATGGCCTCCTAGTCCAGCCCTGTGAAAAAAGTGTTATATTTTGACACTTGTGTCAGTTTCTCCCTTTTCTTTATATGTATGGTTGAGATCCTGCTTCTCCCCTGTTTGGGACTGTAGGCATTTGGAAACATTGTTGTGGTTATACCACCTGATCCATTCAGGATTTGCTTTTTGTAAACTATTATGTTTGCATCTTATAGGATTATATCCTGTTAATATCATAGACACATGTATTCTTTGTTTCCCCTGTTATATGCCACGTTTTGTAGCAATAGGATTGTGGCTCTCATACATTTAGTCTTGAATGAAGAAAAAAGCTTTGTTTAGCTTGAAATTTAATATAGTTCCACCTTATTGGTGTTCTTTGGGACACTCTTCATCTACCTAAAGACTATTGGCTCTTCAAAGAAACTTGGACAGCACCCCTTTTTTGGTGCACTTTTTTTCCGATACATGACCATTATGCACTTATGCTATTTATTGCTTGTATATTTTGGTTCACCTGAGGTTAATTGTATGTGTCCTCATCATTGTCTGTTTTATGTGTTTGTCTTTTAACACATTTTTCAATAAAGATTATATACTTTTATATTGGCTGGTTCACTCACATCTTTATAGGTTCTTAATGTAAACTCAGTTTCCATCTTGTCTGTGTTGGTGTAGTGGTAGGCTCTTTGCTTGGGCTGCGAGAAATTGTGGGTTTGACTCAGAGGCAAAGCCCATGGACTTTGTATGGCTGCATGTAATTGTTTAGTCCAATGGACTGTGTTGCCTATGAGTTTCCATTGGCTTGATAGGCCAGGTAATGTCTTTTGCTTTTGTTTGGCCATGTTGTGTGCGCAGTCTCTAGGAATATGTGAATTAATGTAGACGCACCTTCCTACTTTTTTGTGTTGGTGTAGTTGTAAGCTCTTTGCTTGTTCTGCCAGAGGTTGTGGGTTTGACTCTGAGGCAAGGCCCATGGACTTTGTATGGCTGCATGTAATTGCCTAGTCCAATGTACTATGTTGTATATGAGTTTCCATTGGATTGATAGGCCAGGGACTGTCTTTTGCTTTTGTTTGGCCATGTTGTGTGCGCAGTCACTAGGATAATGTGAATTTATGTTGAGTCAGTTTCGCTCTTCTCTGTGTTGGTGTAGTGGTAGGCTCTTTGCTTGGGCTACAAGAGGTTGTGGGTTCGACTCTGAGGCAAGGCCCATGGACTTTGTATGGCTGCATGTAATTGCCTAGTCCAATTGATTGCTTTGCCTATGAGTTTCTATTGGATTGATAGGCCAGGTACTGTCTTTTGCTTTTGTTTGGCCATGTTGTGTGCGCAGTCACTAGGATTATGTGAATTAATGTAGAGTCAGTTTTTCACTTCTCTGTGTTGGTGTATTGGTAGGCTCTTTGCTTGGGCTACGAGAGGTTGTGGGTTCGACTCTGGGGCAAGGCCCATGGGCTTTGTATGGCTGCATTTAATTGCCTATGATAATGTACTGTGTTACCTATGAGTTTCCATTGGATTGATAGGCCAGGACTGTCTTTTGCTTTTGTTTCCCCATGTTGTGTGCGCAGTCACTAGGATTATGTGAATTAATGTATAGTCGGTTTCCAACTTCTCTGTGTTGGTTTAGTGGTAGGCTCTTTGCTTGTTCTCCAAGAAGTTGTGGGTTCGACTCTGAGGCAAGGCCCATGAACTTTGTATGGCTGCATGTATTTGCCTAGTCTAATGGACTGTGTTGCCTATGAGTTTCCATTGGATTGATAGGCCAGGTATTGTCTTTTGTTTGGCCATGTTGTGTGCGCAGTCGGTAGGATTATGTGAATTAATGTAGAATCAGTTTCCCACTTATCTGTGTTGGTGTAGTGGTAGGCTCTTTGCTTGGCTGCGAGAAGTTGTGGGTTTGACTCTGAGGCAAGGCCCATGGACTTTGTATGTCTCCATGTAATTGTCTAGTTCAATGGACTGTGTTGCCTATGAGTTTCCATTGGCTTGATAGGCCAGGTAATGTCTTTTGCTTTTGTTTGGCCATGTTGTGTGCACATTCACTAGGATTATGTGAATTAATGTAGACGCAGCTTCCTACTTCTTTGTGTTGGTGTAGTTGTAGGCTCTTTGCTTGTTCTGCCAGAGGTTGTGGGTTTGACTCTGAGGCAAGGCCCATGGACTTTGTATGGCTGCATGTAATTGCCAAGTCCAATGGACTGTGTTGCCTACGAGTTTCCATTGGATTGATAGGCCAGGTATTGTCTTTTGCTTTTGTTTGGCCATGTTGTGTGCGCAGTCACTAGGATTATGTGAATTAATGTAGAATCCGTTTCCCACTTCTCTGTGTTGGTCTAGTGGAAGCTGCTTTGCTTGGCTGCGAGAGGTTGTTGGTTTGACTCTGCGGCATGGCCCATGGACTTTGTATGGCTGCATGTAATCGCCTAGTTCAATGGACTGTGTTGCCTATGAGTTTCCATTGGCCTGATAGGCCAGGTAATGTCTTTTGATTTTGTTTGGCCATGTTGTGTGCGCATTCACTAGGATTATGTGAATTAATGTAGACGCAGCTTCCTACTTCTTTGTGTTGGTGTAGTTGTAGGCTCTTTGCTTGTTCTGCCAGAGGTTGTGGGTTTGACTCTGAGGCAAGGCCCATGGACTTTGTGAGGCTGCATGTAATTGCCTATTCCAATGGACTATGTTGTCTATGAGTTTCCATTGGATTGATAGGCAAGGGACTGTCTTTAGCTTTTGTTTGGCCATGTTGTGTGCGCAGTCACTAGGATTATGTGAATTTATGTTGAGTCAGTTTCGCACTTCTCTGTGTTGGTGTAGTGGTAGGCTCTTTGCTTGGGCTGTGAGAGGTTGTGGGTTTGACTCTGAGGCAAGGCCCATGGACTTTGTATGGCTGCATGTAATTGCCTAGTCCAATGGATTGATAGGCCAGGTACTGTCTTTTGTTTTCGTTTGGCCATGTTTTGTGCGCAGTCACTAGGATTATGTGAGTTAATGTAGAGACAGTTTCATACTTCTCTGTGTTGCTGAAGTGGTAGGCTTTTTTGTTGGGCTGCGAGAGGTTGTGAGTTCGACTCTGAGGCAAGGCCCATGGACTTTGTATGGCTGCATGTAATTGCCTAGTCCAATGGATTGATAGGCCAGGTGCTTTCTTTTGCTTTTGTTTGGCCATGTTGTGTGCGCATTCACTAGGAATATGTGAATTAATGTAGAGTCAGTTTCACATTTCTCTTTGTTGGTGTAGTGGTAGGCTCTTTGCTTGGGCTGTGAGAGGTTGTGGGTTTGACTCTGAGGCAAGGCCCATGGACTTTTTATGGCTGCATGTAATTGCCTAGTCCAATGGACTTTGTTGCCTATGAGTTTCCATTGGATTGATAGGCCAGGTATTGACTTTTGCTTTCGTTTGGCCATGTTGTGTGGGCAGTCACTAGGATTATGTGAATTAATGTAGAGTCAGTTTCACATTTCTCTGTGTTGGTGTAGTGTTAGGCTCTTTGCTTGGGCTGCGAGAGGTTGTGGGTTTGACTCTGAGGCAAGGCCCATGGACTTTTTATGGCTGCATGTAATTGCCTAGTCCAATGGACTGTGTTGCCTATGAGTTTCCATTGGATTGATAGGCCAGGTACTGTCTTTTGTTTTCGTTTGGCCATGTTGTGTGCGCACTCTCTAGGATTATGTGAATTAATGTAGAGGCAGGTTCACATTTCTCTGTGTTGGTGTAGTGGTAGGCTCTTTGCTTGAGCTGCGAGAGGTTGTGGGTTTGACTCTGAGGCAAGGCCCATGGACTTTTTATGGCTGCATGTTATTGCCTAGTCCAATGGACTGTGTTGCCTATGAGTTTCCATTGGATTGATAAGCCAGGTACTGTCTTTTGCTTTTGTTTAGCCATGTTGTGTGCGCAGTCGGTAGGATTATGTGAATTAATGTAGAATCAGTTTCCAACTTCTCTGTGTTGGTTTAGTGGTAGGCTCTTTGCTTGTTCTCCAAGAGGTTGTGGGTTCGACTCTGAGGCAAGGCCCATGAACTTTGTATGGCTGCATGTATTTGCCTAGTCTAATGGACTGTGTTGCCTATGAGTTTCCATTGGATTGATAGGCCAGATAATGTCTTTTGCATTTGTTTCGCCATGTTGTGTGCACAGTCACTAGGATTATGTGAACTAATGTAAACTCAGTTTCCAACTTGTCTGTGTTGGTGTTTTGGAGGCTCTTTGCTTGGGCTGCGAGAAATTGTGGGTTTGACTCTGAGGCAAAGCCCATGGACTTTGTATGGCTGCATGTAATTGTTTAGTCCAATGGACTGTGTTGCCTATGAGTTTCCATTGGCTTGATAGGCCAGGTAATGTCTTTTGCTTTTGTTTGGCCATGTTGTGTGCGCAGTCGCTAGGAATATGTAAATTAATGTAGACGCAGCTTCCTACTTTTTTGTGTTGGTGTAGTTGTAAGCTCTTTGCTTGGGCTACAAGAGGTTGTGGGTTCGACTCTGAGGCAAGGCCCATGGACTTTGTATGGCTGCATGTAATTGCCTAGTCCAATTGATTGCTTTGCCTATGAGTTTCTATTGGATTTATAGGCCAGGTAATGTCTTTTGCTTTTGTTTGGCCATGTTGTGTGCGCAGTCACTAGGATTATGTGAATTAATGTAGAATCAGTTTTCCACTTCTCTGTGTTGGTGTATTTGTAGGCTCTTTGCTTGGGCTACAAGAGGTTGTGGGTTCGACTCTGGGGCAAGGCCCATGGGCTTTGTATGGCTGCATGTATTTGCCTAGTCTAATGGACTGTGTTGCCTATGAGTTTCCATTGGATTGATAGGCCAGGTATTTTCTTTTGTTTGGCCATGTTGTGTGCGCAGTCGGTAGGATTATGTGAATTAATGTAGAATCAGTTTCCCACTTCTCTGTGTTGGTGTAGTGGTAGGCTCTTTGCTTGGCTGCGAGAGGTTGTGGGTTTGACTCTGAGGCAAGGCCCATGGACTTTGTATGGCTGCATGTTATTGCCTAGTCCAATGGACTATGTTACCTATGAGTTTCAATTGGAATGATAGGCCAGGTACTGTCTTTTGCTTTTGTTTGGCCATGTTGTGTGCGCAGTCACTAGGATTATGTGAATTAATGTAGAATCATTCTCCTACTTCTCTGTGTTGGTGTAGTGGTAGGCTCTTTGCTTGGGCTTTGAGAGGTAGTGGTTTTGACTCTGAGGCAAGGCCCATGGACTTTGTATGGCTGCATGTTATTGCCTAGTCCAAAGGATTGCGTTGCCTATGAGTTTCCATTGGATTAATAGGCCAGGTACTGTCTTTTGCTTTTGTATGGCCATGTTGTGTGCGCAGTCACTAGGATTATGTGAATTAATGTAGAGTCATTCACCTAATTCTCTGTGTTGGTGTAGTGGTAGTCTCTTTGCTTAAGCTGCGAGAGGTTGTGGGTTCGACTCTGAGGCAAGGCCCATGGAGTTTGTATGGCTGCATGTAATCGCCTAGTTCAATTGACTGTGTTGCCTATGAGTTCCCATCGGATTGATAGGCCAGGTACTGTCTTTTGCTTTTGTTTGGCCATGTTGTGTGCGCAGTCACTAGGATTATGTGAACTAATGTAAACTCAGATTCCAATTTCTCTGTGTTGGTGTAGTGGTAGGCTCTTTGCTTGGGCTGCGAGATGTTGTGGGTTCGACTCTGAGGCAAGGCCCATGGAGTTTGTATGGCTGCTTGTAATCGCCTTGTTCAATTGACTGTGTTGCCTATGAGTTTCTATTGGCTTGATAGGCTAGGTAATGTCTTCTGCTTTTGTTTGGCCATGTTGTGTGCGCAGTCACTAGGATTATGTGAATTAATGTAGACGCAGCTTCCTACTTCTTTGTGTTTTTGTAGTTGTAGGCTCTTTGCTTGTTCTGCCAGAGGTTGTGGGTTTGACTCTGAGGCAAGGCCCATGGACTTTGTATGGCTGCATGTAATTGCCTAGTCCAATGGACTATGTTGCCTATGAGTTTCCATTGGATTGATAGGCCAGGTACTGCCTTTTGCTTTTGTTTGACCATGTTGTGTGCGCAGTCACTAGGGTTATGGGAATTAATGTAGAGTCAGTTTCCCACTTCTCTGTGTTGGTGTAGTGGTAGGCTCTTTGCTTGGGCTGCGAGATGTTGAGGGTTCGACTCTAATGCAAGGCTCATGGACTTTGAATGGCTGCATGTAATTGCTTAGTCCAATGGACTGTGTTGCCTATGAGTTTCTATTGGATTGATAGGCCAGTTACTGTCTTTTGTTTTCGTTTGGCCATGTTGTGTGCGCAGTCACTAGGATTATGTGAAATAATGTAGAGTCAGGTTTACATTTCTCTGTGTTGGTGTAGTGGTAGGCTCTTTGCTTGAGCTGCGAGAGGGAGCACAGAGAAGTAGAAGAATGATTCTACATTAATTCACATAATCCTAGTGACTGCGCACACAACATGGCCAAACAAAAGCAAAAGACAGTACCTGGCCTATCATTCCAATTGAAACTCATGGGTAACATAGTCCATTGGACTAGGCAATAACATGCAGCCATACAAAGTCCATGGGCCTTGCCTCAGAGTCGAACTCACAACCTCTCGCAGCCCAAGAAAAAAGCCTACCACTACAGCAACACAGAGAAGTGTGAACCTGACTCTACATTAATTCACATAATCCTAGTGACTGCGCACACAACATGGCCAAACAAAAGCAAAAGACAGTACCTGGCCCATCAATCCAATGGAAACTCATAGGCAACACAGTCCATTGGACTAGACAATTACCTGGAGACATACAAAGTCCATGGGCCTTGTCTCAGAGTCAAACCCACAACCTCTCGCAGCCAAGCAAAGAGCCTACAAATACACCAACACAGAGAAGTGGAAAACTGAGTTTACATTAGTTCACATAATCCTAGTGACTGTGCACACAACATGGCGAAACAAATGCAAAAGACATTATCTGGCCTATCAATCCAATGGAAACTCATAGGCAACACAGTCCATTAGACTAGGCAAATACATGCAGCCATAAAAAGTTCATGGGCCTTGCCTCAGAGTCGAACCCACAACCTCTTGGAGAACAAGCAAAGAGCCTACCACTAAACCAACACAGAGAAGTTGGAAACTGATTCTACATTAATTCACATAATCCTACCGACTGCGCACACAACATGGCTAAACAAAAGCAAAAGACAGTACCTGGCTTATCAATCCAATGGAAACTCATAGGCAACACAGTCCATTGGACTAGGCAAATACATGCAGCCATAAAAAGTCCATGGGCCTTGCCTCAGAGTCAAACCCACAACCTCTCGCAGCTCAAGCAAAGAGCCTACCACTACACCAACACAGAGAAATGTGAACCTGCCTCTACATTAATTCACATAATCCTAGTGAGTGCGCACACAACATGGCCAAACGAAAACAAAAGACAGTACCTGGCCTATCAATCCAATGGAAACTCATAGGCAACACAGTCCATTGGACTAGGCAATTACATGCAGCCATAAAAAGTCCATGGGCCTTGCCTCAGAGTCAAACCCACAACCTCTCGCAGCCCAAGCAAAGAGCCTAACACTACACCAACACAGAGAAATGTGAAACTGACTCTACATTAATTCACATATTCCTAGTGACTGCGCACAAAACATGGCCAAACGAAAACAAAAGACAGTACCTGGCCTATCAATCCATTGGACTAGGCAATTACATGCAGCCATACAAAGTCCATGGGCCTTGCCTCAGAGTCAAACCCACAACCTCTGGCAGAACAAGCAAAGAGCCTACAACTACACCAACACAAAGAAGTAGGAAGCTGCGTCTACATTAATTCACATAATCCTAGTGAATGCGCACACAACATGGCCAAACAAAAGCAAAAGACATTACCTGGCCTATCAGGCCAATGGAAACTCATAGGCAACACAGTCCATTGAACTAGGCGATTACATGCAGCCATACAAAGTCCATGGGCCATGCCGCAGAGTCAAACCCACAACCTCTCGCAGCCAAGCAAAGCAGCTTCCACTAGACCAACACAGAGAAGTGGGAAACGGATTCTACATTAATTCACATAATCCTAGTGACTGCGCACACAACATGGCCAAACAAAAGCAAAAGACAATACCTGGCCTATCAATCCAATGGAAACTCGTAGGCAACACAGTCCATTGGACTTGGCAATTACATGCAGCCATACAAAGTCCATGGGCCTTGCCTCAGAGTCAAACCCACAACCTCTGGCAGAACAAGCAAAGAGCCTACAACTACACCAACACAAAGAAGTAGGAAGCTGCGTCTACATTAATTCACATAATCCTAGTGAATGTGCACACAACATGGCCAAACAAAAGCAAAAGACATTACCTGGCCTATCAAGCCAATGGAAACTCATAGGCAACACAGTCCATTGAACTAGACAATTACATGGAGACATACAAAGTCCATGGGCCTTGCCTCAGAGTCAAACCCACAACCTCTCGCAGGCAAGCAAAGAGCCTACCACTACACCAACACAGAGAAGTTGGAAACCGACTCTACATTAATTCACATAATCCTACCGACTGCGCACACAACATGGCCAAACAAAAGACAATACCTGGCCTATCAATCCAATGGAAACTCATAGGCAACACAGTCCATTAGACTAGGCAAATACATGCAGCCATACAAAGTTCATGGGCCTTGCCTCAGAGTCGAACCCACAACTTCTTGGAGAACAAGCAAAGAGCCTACCACTAAACCAACACAGAGAAGTTGGAAACCGACTCTACATTAATTCACATAATCCTAGTGACTGCGCACACAACATGGGAAAACAAAAGCAAAAGACAGTACCTGGCCTATCAATCCAATGGAAACTCATAGGTAACACAGTACATTATCATAGGCAATTAAATGCAGCCATACAAAGCCCATGGGCCTTGCCCCAGAGTCGAACCCACAACCTCTCGTAGCCCAAGCAAAGAGCCTACCAATACACCAACACAGAGAAGTGAAAAACTGATTCTACATTAATTCACATAATCCTAGTGACTGCGCACACAACATGGCCAAACAAAAGCAAAAGACAGTACCTGGCCTATCAATCCAATAGAAACTCATAGGCAAAGCAATCAATTGGACTAGGCAATTACATGCAGCCATACAAAGTCCATGGGCCTTGCCTCAGAGTCGAACCCACAACCTCTTGTAGCCCAAGCAAAGAGCCTACCACTACACCAACACAGAGAAGAGCGAAACTGACTCAACATAAATTCACATAATCCTAGTGACTGCGCACACAACATGGCCAAACAAAAGCAAAAGACAGTCCCTGGCCTATCAATCCAATGGAAACTCATATACAACATAGTCCATTGGACTAGGCAATTACATGCAGCCATACAAAGTCCATGGGCCTTGCCTCAGAGTCAAACCCACAACCTCTGGCAGAACAAGCAAAGAGCTTACAACTACACCAACACAAAAAAGTAGGAAGGTGCGTCTACATTAATTCACATATTCCTAGAGACTGCGCACACAACATGGCCAAACAAAAGTAAAAGACATTACCTGGCCTATCAAGCCAATGGAAACTCATAGGCAACACAGTCCATTGAACTAGGCAATTACATGCAGCCATACAAAGTCCATGGGCCTTGCCTCAGAGTCAAACCCACAACCTCTCGCAGCCAAGCAAAGCGCCTTCCACTACACCAACACAGAGAAGTGGGAAACTGATTCTACATTAATTCACATAATCCTACCGACTTCGCACACAACATAACCAAACAAAAGACATTACCTGGCCTATCAGTCCAATGAAAACTCATAGGCAACACAGTACATTGGACTAGGCAATTACATGCAGCCATACAAAGTCTATGGGCTTTGCCTCAGAGTCAAACCCACATTTTCTCGCAGCCCAAGCAAAGAGCCTACCACTACACCAACACAGAGAAGTTGAAAACTGAGTTTACATTAGTTCACATAATCCTAGTGACTGCGCACACAACATGGCCAAACAAAAGCAAAAGGTAGTACCTGGCCTATCAATCCAATAGGAACTCATAGGTAACACAGTCAACTAAAATAGGCAATTACATGCAGCCATACAAACTCCATGGGCCTTGCCTCAAAGTCGACCCAACAACCTTTCGCAGCTTAAGCAAAGAGACTACCACTACACCAACACAGAGAAGTAGGTAAATGACTCTACATTAATTCACATAATCCTAGTGACTGCGCACACAACATGGCCAAACAAATGCAAAAGATATTATCTGGCCTATCAATCCAATGAAATCATAGGCAACATAGTCCATTAGACTAAGCAAAGTAATACAAAGTTAATGGGCCTTGCCTCAGAGTCGAACCCACAACCTCTTGGAGAACAAGCAAAGAGCCTACCACTAAACCAACACAGAGAAGTTGGAAACAGACTCTACATTAATTCACAGAATCCTAGTGACTGCGCACACAACATGGCCAAACAAAAGCAAAAGACAGTACCTGGCCTATCAATCCAATGGAAACTCAAAGCTAACACAGTACATTGGACTAGGCAATTAAATGCAGCCATACAAAGTCCATGGGCCTTGCATTAGAGTCGAACCCACAACCTCTCGCAGCCCAAGCAAGGAGCCTACCACTACACCAACACAGAGAAGTGGGATACTGATTCTACATTAATTCAAATAATCCTACTGACTGCGCACACAACATGGCCAAACAAAAGACAATACCTGGCCTATCAATTCAAAGGAAACTCATAGGCAACACAGTCCATTGGACTTGGCAATTACATGCAGCCATACAAAGTCCATGGGCTTTGCCTCAGAGTCAAACCCACAATTTCTCGCAGCCCAAGTTAATAGCCTACGATTACACCAACACAGAGAAGTTGGAAACTGAGTTTACATTAGTTCACATAATCCTAGTGACTGCGCACACAACATGGCCAAACAAAAGACAATACCTGGCCTATCAATTCAATGGAAACTCATAGGCAACACAGTCAATTGAACTAGGCAATTACATGCTGCCATACAAACTCCATGTGCTTTGCCTCAGAGTCGAACCCACAACCTCTCACAGCTTAAGCAAAGAGACTACAACTACACCAACACAGAGAAGTAGGTGAATGACTCTACATTAATTCACATAATCCTAGTGACTGCGAACACAACATGGCCAAACAAAAGCAAAAGACAGTACCTGGCCTATCAATCCAATTGAAACTCATAGGCAACATAGTCCATTGGACTAGGCAATAACATGCAGCCATACAAAGTCCATGGGCCTTGCCTCAAAGTCTAACTCACAACCTCTCGCAGCTCAAGCAAAGAGCCTACCACTACACCAACACAGAGAAATGTGAACCTGACTCTACATTAATTCACATAATCCTAGTGACTGCGAACACAACATGGCCAAACATAAGCAAAAGGCAGTACCTGGCCTATCAATCCAATGGGAACTCATACGCAACACAGTCAATTGAACTACGCAATTACATGCAGCCATACAAACTCCATGGGCCTTGCCTCAGAGTCGAACCCACAACCTCTCGCAGCTTAAGCAAAGAGCCTACCCCTAAACCAACACAGAGAAGTGGGAAACTGATTCTACATTAATTCACATAATCCTACCGACTGCGCACACAACACGGCCAAACAAAAGACAATACCTGGCCTATCAATTCAATGGAAACTCATAGGCAACACAGTCCATTGGACTAGGCAATTACATGCAGCCATACAAAGTCCATGGGCTTTGCCTAAAAGTCAAACCCACAACTTCTCGCAGCCCAAGCAAAGAGCCTACCACTACACCAACACAGAGAAGTTGGTAACTGAGTTTACATTAATTCACATAATCCTAGTGACTGCGCACACAACATGGCCAAACAAAAGCAAAAGACAGTACCTGGCCTATCAATCCAATGGAAAATCATAGGCAACACAGTCAATTGGACTAGACAATTACATGGAGACATACAAAGTCCATGGGCCTTTCCTCAGAGTCAAACCCACAACCTCTCGCAGCCAAGCAAAGAGCCTACCACTACACCAACACAGAGAAGTGGGAAACTGATTCTACATTAATTCACATAATCCTACCGACTGCGCACACAACATGGCCAAACAAAAGACAACACCTGGCCTATCAATCCAATGGAAACTCATAGGCAACACAGTCCATTAGACTAGGCAAATACATGCAGCCATATAAAGTTCATGGGCCTTGCCTCAGAGTCGAACCCACATCCTCTTGGAGAACAAGCAAAGAGCCTACCACTAATCCAACACAGAGAAGTTGGAAATCGACTCTACATTAATTCACATAATCCTAGTGACTGCGCACACAACATGGCCAAACAAAAGCAAAAGACATTACCTGGCCTATCAATCCAATGTAAACTCATAGGTAACACAGTACATTACTAGGATTATGTGAATTAATGTAGAGTCAGGTTCACATTTCTCTGTGTTGGTGTAGTGGTAGGCTCTTTGCTTGAGCTGCGAGAGTTTGTGAGTTAGACTTTGAGGCATGGCCCATGGACTTTGTATGGCTGCATGTTATTGCCTAGTCCAATGGACTATGTTGCCTATGAGTTTCAATTGGATTGATAGGCAAGGTACTGTCTTTTGCTTTTGTTTGGCCATGTTGTGTTCGCAGTCACTAGGATTATGTGAATTAATGTAGAGTCATTCACCTACTTCTCTGTGTTGGTGTAGTTGTAGTCTCTTTGTTGCTTATGAGTTTCAATTTGATTGATAGGCCAGGTACTGTCTTTTGCTTTTGTTTGGCCATGTTATGTGCGCAGTCACTAGGATTATGTGAATTAATGTAGAGTCATTCACCTTCTTCTCTGTGTTGGTGTAGTGGTAGTCTCTTTGCTTAAACTGCGAGAGGTTGTGGGTTCGACTCTGAGGCAAAGCCCATGGAGTTTGTATGGCAGCATGTAATTGCCTAGTTCAATTGACTGTGTTGCCTATGAGTTTCCATTGAATTGATAGGCCAGGTATTGTCTTTTGTTTGGCCATGTTGTGTGCGCAGTCACTAGGATTATGTGAACTAATGTAAACTCAGTTTCCAACTTCTCTGTGTTGGTGTAATCGTAGGCTATTTCCTTGGGCTGCGAGAAATTGTGGGTTTGACTCTGAGGCAAAGCCCATGGACTTTGTATGGCTGCATGTATTTGCCAAGTCCAATGGATTGTGTTGCCTATGAGTTTCCTTTGAATTGATAGGCCAGGTATTGTCTTTTGTTTGGCCATGTTGTGTGCGCAGTCGGTAGGATTATTTGAATTAATGTAGAAACAGTTTCCCACTTCTCTGTGTTGGTGTAGTGGTAGGCTCTTTGCTTGGGCTGCGAGAGGTTGTGGGTTCGACTCTAATGCAAGGCCCATGGACTTTGTATGTCTCCATGTAATTGTCTAGTCCAATGGACTGTGTTGCCTATGAGTTTCCATTGGTTTGATAGGCCAGGTACTGTCTTTTGCTTTTGTTTGGCCATGTTGTGTGCGCAGTCACTAGGATTCTGTGAATTAATGTAGAGTTTGTTTCCAACTTCTCTGTGTTGGTTTAGTGGTAGGCTCTTTGCTTGTTCTCCAAGAGGTTGTGGGTTCGACTCTGAGGCAAGGCCCATTAACTTTGTATGGCTGCATATATTTGCTTAGTCTAATGGACTATGTTGCCTATGATTTCATTGGATTGATAGGCCAGATAATGTCTTTTGCATTTGTTTGGCCATGTTGTGTGCGCAGTCTCTAGGATTATGTGAATTAATGTAGAGTCCTTTACCTACTTCTCTGTGTTGGTGTAGAGGTAGTCTTTTTGCTTAAGCTGCGAAAGGTTGTTGGTTCGACTTTGAGGCAAGGCCCATGGAGTTTGTATGGATGCATGTAATTGCCTATTTCAGTTGACTGTGTTACCTATGAGTTCCTATTGGATTGATAGGCCAGGTACTACCTTTTGCTTTTGTTTGGCCATGTTGTGTGCGCAGTCACTAGGATTATGTGAACTAATGTAAACTCAGTTTTCAACTTCTCTGTGTTGGTGTAGTGGTAGGCTCTTTTCTTGGGCTGCGAGAAAATGTGGGTTTGACTCTGAGGCAAAGCCCATAGACTTTGTATGGCTGCATGTAATTGCCTAGTCCAATGAACTGTGTTGCCTATGAGTTTTCATTGGACTGATAGGCCAGGTATTGTCTTTTGTTTGGTTATGTTGTGTGCGAAGTCGGTAGGATTATGTGAATTAATGTAGAATCAGTTTCCCACTTCTCTGTGTTGGTGTAGTGGAAGGCGCTTTGCTTGGCTGCGAGAAGTTGTGGGTTTGACTCTGAGGCAAGGCCCATGGACTTTGTATGGCTGCATGTAATTGCCTAGTTCAATGGACTGTGTTGCCTATGAGTTTCCATTGGCTTGATAGGCCAGGTAATGTCTTTTGCTTCTGTTTGGCCATGTTGTGTGCGCAGTCACTAGGATTATGTGAATTAATGTAGATGCAGCTTCCTACTTCTTTGTGTTGGTGTGGTTGTAGGCTCTTTGCTTGTTCTGCCAGAGGTTGTGGGATAGACTCTGAGGCAAGGCCCATGGACTCTGTATGGCTGCATGTAATTGCCTAGTCCAATGGATGGGGTTGCCTCTGAGTTTCCATTGGATTGATAGGCCAGGTACTGTCTTTTGCTTTTGTTTGGCCATGTTGTGTGCGCAGTCACTAGGATTATGTGAGTTAATGTAGAGTCAGTTTCACACTTCTCCGTGTTGCTGTAGTGGTAGGCTTTTTTCTTGGGCTGCGAGAGGTTGTGAGTTCGACTCTGAGGCAAGGCCCATGGACTTTTTATGGCTGCATGTAATTGCATAGTCCAATGGACTATGTTACCTATGAGATTCCATTGGATTGATAGGCCAGGTGCCTTCTTTTGCTTTTGTTTGGCCATGTTTTGTGCGCAGTCACTAGGATTATGTGAATTAATGTTGAGTCAGTTTCCCACTTCTCTGTGTTGGTGTAGTGGTAGGCTCTTTGCTTGGGCTGGGAGAGGTTGTGAGTTCGACTCAAATGCAAGGCTCATGGACTTTGTATGGCTGCATCTAATTGCCTAGTCCAAAGGACTGTGTTGCCTATGAGTTTCCATTGGATTGATAGGCCAGGTATTGACTTTTGCTTTCGTTTGGCCATGTTGTGTGCGCAGTCACTAGGATTATGTGAATTAATATAGAGTCAGTTTCACATTTCTCTGTGTTGGTGTAGTGGTAGGCTCTTTGCTTGAGCTGCGAGAGGTTGTGGATTTGACTCTGAGGCAAGGCCCTTGGACTTTTTATGGCTGCATGTAATTGCCTAGTATAATGGACTGTGTTGCCTATGAGTTTCCATTGGATTGATAGGCCAGGTATTGACTTTTGCTTTCGTTTGGCCATGTTGTGTGCGCAGTCACTAGGTTTATGTGAATTAATGTAGAGTCAGGTTCACATTTCTCTGTGTTGGTGTAGTAGTAGGCTCTTTGCTTAAACTGCGAGAGGTTGTGAGTTCGACTTTGAGGCAAGGCCCATGGACATTGTATGGCTGCATGTTATTGCCTAGTCCAATGGACTATGTTGCTTATGAGCTTCAATTGGATTGATAGGCCAGATACTGTCTTTTGCTTTTGTTTGGCCATGTTGTGTGCGCAGTCACTAGGATTATGTGAATTAATGTAGAGTCATTCACCTACTTCTCTGTGTTGGTTTAGTGGTAGGCTCTTTGCTTGTTCTCCAAGAGGTTGTGGGTTCGACTCTGAGGCAAGGCCCATGAACTTTGTATGGCTGCATGTATTTGCCTAGTCTAATGGACTGTGTTGCCTATGAGTTTCTATTGGATTGATAGGCCAGATAATGTCTTTTGCATTTGTTTGGCCATGTTGTGTGCACAGTCACTAGGATTATGTGAACTAATGTAAACTCTGTTACCAACGTCTCTGTGTTGGTGTAGTGGTAGGCTCTTTGCTTGGGCTGCGAGAAATTGTGGGTTTGACTCTGAGGCAAAGCCCATGGACTTTGTATGGCTGCATGTAATTGTCTTGTCCAATGGACTGTGTTGCCTATGAGTTTCCACTGGTTTGATAGGCCAGGTAATGTCTTTTGCTTTTGTTTGGCCATGTTGTGTGCGCAGTCACTAGGAATATGTGAATTAATGTAGACGCAGCTTCCTACTTTTTTGTGTTGGTGTAGTTGTAAGCTCTTTGCTTGTTCTGCCAGAGGTTGTGGGTTTGACTCTGAGGCAAGGCCCATGGACTTTGTATGGCTGCATGTAATTGCCTAGTCCAATGGACTATGTTGTCTATGAGTTTCCATTGGATTGATAGGCCAGGTACTGTCTTTTGCTTTCGTTTGGCCATGTTGTGTGCGCAGTCACTAGGATTATTTGAGTTAATGAAGAGTCAGTTTCAAACTTCTCTGTGTTGGTGTAGTGGTAGGCTCTTTGCTTTGGCTGCGAGAAGTTGTGGGTTTGACTCTAATGCAAGATTCATGGACTTTGTATAACTGCATGTAATTGCCTAGTCCACTGGACTGTGTTGCCTGAGTTTCCATTGGATTGATAGGCCAGGTATTGACTTTTGCTTTCGTTTGGCCATGTTGTGTGCGCAGTCACTAGGATTATGTGAATTAATGTAGAGTCAGTTTCACATTTCTCTGTGTTGGTGTAGTGGTAGGATCTTTGCTTGGGCTGCGAGAAGTTGTGGGTTTGACTCTGAGGCAAGGCCCATGGACTTTTTATGGCTGCATGTAATTGCCTAGTCCAATGGACTGTGTTGCCTATGAGTTTCCATTGGATTGATAGGCCAGGTATGGACTTTTGCTTTCGTTTGGCCATGTTGTGTGCGCAGTCACTAGGATTATGTGAATTAATGTAGAGGCAGGTTCACATTTCTCTGTGTTGGTGTAGTGGTAGGCTCTTTGCTTGAGCTGCGAGAGGTTGTGAGTTCGACTTTGAGGCAAGGCCCATGGACTTTGTATGGCTGCATGTTATTGCCTAGTCCAATGGACTGTGTTGCCTATGAGTTTCCATTGGATTGATAAGCCAGGTACTGTCTTTTGCTTTTGTTTAGCCATGTTGTGTGCGCAGTCGGTAGGATTATGTGAATTAATGTAGAATCAGTTTCCCACTTCTCTGTATTGGTGTAGTGGTAGGCTCTTTGCTTAGCTGCGAGAGGTTGTGGGTTTGACTCTGAAGCAAGGCCCATGGACTTTGTATGTCTCCATGTAATTGTCTAGTCCAATGGACTGTGTTGCCTATGAGTTTCCATTGGATTGATAGGCCTGGTACTGTCTTTTGCTTTTGTTTGGCCATGTTGTGTGCGCAGTCACTAGGATTATGTGAATTAATGTGGAGTCAGTTTCCAACTTCTCTGTGTTGGTTTAGTGGTAGGCTCTTTGCTTGTTCTCCAAGAGGTTGTGGGTTCGACTCTGAGGCAAGGCCCATGAACTTTGTATGGCTGCATGTATTTGCCTAGTCTAATGGACTGTGTTGCCTATGAGTTTCCATTGGATTGATAGGCCAGATAATGTCTTTTGCATTTGTTTCGCAATGTTGTGTGCACAGTCACTAGGATTATGTGAACTAATGTAAACTCAGTTTCCATCTTGTCTGTGTTGGTGTAGTGGTAGGCTCTTTGCTTGGGCTGCGACAAATTGTGGGTTTGACTCAGAGGCAAAGCCCATGGACTTTGTATGGCTGCATGTAATTGTTTAGTCCAATGGACTGTGTTGCCTATGAGTTTCCATTGGCTTGATAGGCCAGGTAATGTCTTTTGCTTTTGTTTGGCCATGTTGTGTGCGCAGTCTCTAGGAATATGTGAATTAATGTAGACGCACCTTCCTACTTTTTTGTGTTGGTGTAGTTGTAAGCTCTTTGCTTGTTCTGCCAGAGGTTGTGGGTTTGACTCTGAGGCAAGGCCCATGGACTTTGTATGGCTGCATGTAATTGCCTAGTCCAATGGACTATGTTGTATATGAGTTTCCATTGGATTGATAGGCCAGGGACTGTCTTTTGCTTTTGTTTGGCCATGTTGTGTGTGCAGTCACTAGGATTATGTGAATTTATGTTGAGTCAGTTTCGCTCTTCTCTGTGTTGGTTTAGTGGTAGGCTCTTTGCTTGGGCTACAAGAGGTTGTGGGTTCGACTCTGAGGCAAGGCCCATGGACTTTGTATGGCTGCATGTAATTGCCTAGTCCAATTGATTGCTTTGCCTATGAGTTTCTATTGGATTGATAGGCCAGGTACTGTCTTTTGCTTTTGTTTGGCCATGTTGTGTGCGCAGTCACTAGGATTATGTGAATTAATGTAGAATCAGTTTTTCACTTCTCTGTGTTGGTGTATTGGTAGGCTCTTTGCTTGGGCTACGAGAGGTTGTGGGTTCGACTCTGGGGCAAGGCCCATGGGCTTTGTATGGCTGCATTTAATTGCCTAGTCTAATGTACTGTGTTACCTATGAGTTTCCATTGGATTGATAGGCCAGGTACTGTCTTTTGCTTTTGTTTGGCCATGTTGTGTGCGCAGTCACTAGGATTATGTGAATTAATGTAGAGTCGGTTTCCAACTTCTCTGTGTTGGTTTAGTGGTAGGCTCTTTGCTTGTTCTCCAAGAAGTTGTGGGTTCGACTCTGAGGCAAGGCACATGAACTTTGTATGGCTGCATGTATTTGCCCAGTCTAATGGACTGTGTTGCCTATGAGTTTCCATTGGATTGATAGGCCAGGTATTGTCTTTTGTTTGGCCATGTTGTGTGCGCAGTCGGTAGGATTATGTGAATTAATGTAGAATCAGTTTCCCACTTATCTGTGTTGGTGTAGTGGTAGGCTCTTTGCTTGGCTGCGAGAGGTTGTGGGTTTGACTTTGAGGCAAGGCCCATGGACTTTGTATGTCTCCATGTAATTGTCTAGTTCAATGGACTGTGTTGCCTATGAGTTTCCATTGGCTTGATAGGCCAGGTAATGTCTTTTGCTTTTGTTTGGCCATGTTGTGTGCACATTCACTAGGATTATGTGAATTAATGTAGACGCAACTTCCTACTTCTTTGTGTTGGTGTAGTTGTAGGCTCTTTGCTTGTTCTGCCAGAGGTAGTGGGTTTGACTCTGAGGCAAGGCCCATGGACTTTGTATGGCTGCATGTAATTGCCAAGTCCAATGGACTGTGTTGCCTACGAGTTTCCATTGGATTGATAGGCCAGGTATTGTCTTTTGCTTTTGTTTGGCCATGTTGTGTGCGCAGTCACTAGGATTATGTGAATTAATGTAGAATCCGTTTCCCACTTCTCTGTGTTGGTGTAGTGGAAGCTGCTTTGCTTGGCTGCGAGAGGTTGTGGGTTTGACTCTGCGGCATGGCCCATGGACTTTGTATGGCTGCATGTAATCGCCTAGTTCAATGGACTGTGTTGCCTATGAGTTTCCATTGGCCTGATAGGCCAGGTAATGTCTTTTGCTTTTGTTTGGCCATGTTGTGTGCGCATTCACTAGGATTATGTGAATTAATGTAGACGCAGCTTCCTACTTCTTTGTGTTGGTGTAGTTGTAGGCTCTTTGCTTGTTCTGCCAGAGGTTGTGGGTTTGACTCTGAGGCAAGGCCCATGGACTTTGTGAGGCTGCATGTAATTGCCTATTCCAATGGGCTATGTTGTCTATGAGTTTCCATTGGATTGATAGGCAAGGGACTGTCTTTAGCTTTTGTTTGGCCATGTTGTGTGCGCAGTCACTAGGATTATGTGAATTTATGTTGAGTCAGTTTCGCACTTCTCTGTGTTGGTGTAGTGGTGGGCTCTTTGCTTGGGCTGTAAGAGGTTGTGGGTTTGACTCTGAGGCAAGGCCCATGGACTTTGTATGGCTGCATGTAATTGCCTAGTCCAATGGATTGATAGGCCAGGTACTGTCTTTTGTTTTCGTTTGGCCATGTTTTGTGCGCAGTCACTAGGATTATGTGAGTTAATGTAGAGACAGTTTCACACTTCTCTGTGTTGCTGAAGTGGTAGGCTTTTTTGTTGGGCTGCGAGAGGTTGTGAGTTCGACTCTGAGGCAAGGCCCATGGACTTTGTATGGCTGCATGTAATTGCATAGTCCAATGGACTGCGTTACCTATGAGTTTCCATTGGATTGATAGGCCAGGTGCTTTCTTTTGCTTTTGTTTGGCCATGTTGTGTGCGCAGTCACTAGGAATATGTGAATTAATGTAGAGTCAGTTTCACATTTCTCTTTGTTGGTGTAGTGGTAGGCTCTTTGCTTGGGCTTTGAGAGGTTGTGGGTTTGACTCTGAGGCAAGGCCCATGGACTTTTTATGGCTGCATGTAATTGCCTAGTCCAATGGACTTTGTTGCCTATGAGTTTCCATTGGATTGATAGGCCAGGTATTGACTTTTGCTTTCGTTTGGCCATGTTGTGTGCGCAGTCACTAGGATTATGTGAATTAATGTAGAGTCAGTTTCACATTTCTCTGTGTTGGTGTAGTGGTAGGCTCTTTGCTTGGGCTGCGAGAGGTTGTGGGTTTGACTCTGAGGCAAGGCCCATGGACTTTTTATGGCTGCATGTAATTGCCTAGTCCAATGGACTGTGTTGCCTATGAGTTTCCATTGGATTGATAGGCCAGGTACTGTATTTTGTTTTCGTTTGGCCATGTTGTGTGCGCACTCACTAGGATTATGTGAATTAATGTAGAGGCAGGTTCACATTTCTCTGTGTTGGTGTAGTGGTAGGCTCTTTGCTTGAGCTGCGAGAGGTTGTGGGATTGACTCTGAGGCAAGGCCCATGGACTTTTTATGGCTGCATGTTATTGCCTAGTCCAATGGACTGTGTTGCCTATGAGTTTCCATTGGATTGATAAGCCAGGTACTGTCTTTTGCTTTTGTTTAGCCATGTTGTGTGCGCAGTCGGTAGGATTATGTGAATTAATGTAGAATCAGTTTCCAACTTCTCTGTGTTGGTTTAGTGGTAGGCTCTTTGCTTGTTCTCCAAGAGGTTGTGGGTTCGACTCTGAGGCAAGGCCCATGAACTTTGTATGGCTGCATGTATTTGCCTAGTCTAATGGACTGTGTTGCCTATGAGTTTCCATTGGATTGATAGGCCAGATAATGTCTTTTGCATTTGTTTCGCCATGTTGTGTGCACAGTCACTAGGATTATGTGAACTAATGTAAACTCAGTTTCCAACTTGTCTGTGTTGTTGTAGTGGTAGGCTCTTTGCTTGGGATGCGAGAAATTGTGGGTTTGACTCTGAGGCAAAGCCCATGGACTTTGTATGGCTGCATGTAATTGTTTAGTCCAATGGACTGTGTTGCCTATGAGTTTCCATTGGCTTGATAGGCCAGGTAATGTCTTTTGCTTTTGTTTGGCCATGTTGTGTGCGCAGTCGCTAGGAATATGTAAATTAATGTAGACGCAGCTTCCTACTTTTTTGTGTTGGTGTAGTTGTAAGCTCTTTGCTTGTTCTGCCAGAGGTTGTGGGTTTGACTCTGAGGCAAGGCCCATGGACTTTGTATGGCTGCATGTAATTGCCTAGTCCAATGGACTATGTTGTATATGAGTTTCCATTGGATTGATAGGCCAGGGACTGTCTTTTGCTTTTGTTTGGCCATGTTGTGTGCACAGTCACTAGGATTATGTGAACTAATGTAAACTCTGTACCAACTTCTCTGTGTTGGTGTAGTGGTAGGCTCTTTGCTTGGGCTACAAGAGGTTGTGGGTTCGACTCTGAGGCAAGGCCCATGGACTTTGTATGGCTGCATGTAATTGCCTAGTCCAATTGATTGCTTTGCCTATGAGTTTCTATTGGATTTATAGGCCAGGTAATGTCTTTTGCTTTTGTTTGGCCATGTTGTGTGCGCAGTCACTAGGATTATGTGAATTAATGTAGAATCAGTTTTCCACTTCTCTGTGTTGGTGTATTTGTAGGCTCTTTGCTTGGGCTACAAGAGGTTGTGGGTTCGACTCTGGGGCAAGGCCCAGGGGCTTTGTATGGCTGCATGTATTTGCCTAGTCTAATGGACTGTGTTGCCTATGAGTTTCCATTGGATTGATAGGCCAGGTATTTTCTTTTGTTTGGCCATGTTGTGTGCGCAGTCGGTAGGATTATGTGAATTAATGTAGAATCAGTTTCCCACTTCTCTGTGTTGGTGTAGTGGTAGGCTCTTTGCTTGGCTGCGAGAGGTTGTGGGTTTGACTCTGAGGCAAGGCCCATGGACTTTGTATGTCTCCATGTAATTGTCTAGTCCAATGGACTGTGTTGCCTATGAGTTTCTATTGGATTTATAGGCCAGGTAATGTCTTTTGCTTTTGTTTGGCCATGTTGTGTGCGCAGTCACTAGGATTATGTGAATTAATGTAGAGTCAGGTTCACATTTCTCTGTGTTGGTGTAGTTGTAGGCTCTTTGCTAGAGCTGCGAGAGGTTGTGAGTTCAACTTTGAGGCAAGGCCCATGGACTTTGTATGGCTGCATGTTATTGCCTAGTCCAATGGACTATGTTGTCTATGAGTTTCCATTGGATTGATAGGCCAGGGACTGTCTATTGCTTTTGTTTGGCCATGTTGTGTGCGCAGTCACTAGGATTATGTGAATTTATGTTGAGTCAATTTCGCACTTCTCTGTGTTGGTGTAGTGGTAGGCTCTTTGCTTGGGCTTTGAGAGGTAGTGGTTTTGACTCTGAGGCAAGGCCCATGGACTTTGTATGGCTGCATGTTATTGCCTAGTCCAAAGGATTGCGTTGCCTATGAGTTTCCATTGGATTAATAGGCCAGGTACTGTCTTTTGCTTTTGTTTGGCCATGTTGTGTGCGCAGTCACTAGGATTATGTGAATTAATGTAGAGTCATTCACCTAATTCTCTGTGTTGGTGTAGTGGTAGTCTCTTTGCTTAAGCTGCGAGAGGTTGTGGGTTCGACTCTGAGGCAAGGCCCATGGAGTTTTATGGCTGCATGTAATCGCCTAGTTCAATTGACTGTGTTGCCTATGAGTTCCCATCGGATTTATAGGCCAGGTACTGTCTTTTGCTTTTGTTTGGCCATGTTGTGTGCGCAGTCACTAGGATTATGTGAACTAATGTAAACTCAGATTCCAACTTCTCTGTGTTGGTGTAGTGGTAGGCTCTTTGCTTGGGCTGCGAGAAATTGTGGGTTCGACTCTGAGGCAAGGCCCATGGAGTTTGTATGGCTGCATGTAATCGCCTAGTTCAATTGACTGTGTTGCCTATGAGTTTCCATTGGCTTGATAGGCTAGGTAATGTCTTCTGCTTTTGTTTGGCCATGTTGTGTGCGCAGTCACTAGGATTATGTGAATTAATGTAGACGCAGCTTCCTACTTCTTTGTGTTTTTGTAGTTGTAGGCTCTTTGCTTGTTCTGCCAGAGGTTGTGGGTTTGACTCTGAGGCAAGGCCCATGGACTTTGTATGGCTGCATGTAATTGCCTAGTCCAATGGACTATGTTGCCTATGAGTTTCCATTGGATTGATAGGCCAGGTACTGCCTTTTGCTTTTGTTTGACAATGTTGTGTGCGCAGTCACTAGGGTTATGGGAATTAATGTAGAGTCAGTTTCCCACTTCTCTGTGTTGGTGTAGTGGTAGGCTCTTTGCTTGGGCTGCGAGAGGTTGTGGGTTCGACTCTAATGCAAGGCTCATGGACTTTGAATGGCTGCATGTAATTGCTTAGTCCAATGGACTGTGTTGCCTATGAGTTTCTATTGGATTGATAGGCCAGTTACTGTCTTTTGTTTTCGTTTGGCCATGTTGTGTGCGCAGTCACTAGGATTATGTGAAATAATGTAGAGTCAGGTTTACATTTCTCTGTGTTGGTGTAGTGGTAGGCTCTTTGCTTGAGCTGCGAGAGGTTGTGAGTTCGACTTTGAGGCAAGGCCCATGGACTTTGAATGGCTGCATGTAATTGCCTAGTCCAATTGATTGCTTTGCCTATGAGTTTCTATTGGATTGATAGGCCAGGTACTGTCTTTTTCTTTTGTTTGGCAATGTTGTGTGCGCAGTCACTAGGATTATGTGAATTAATGTAGAGTCATTCACCTACTTCTCTGTGTTGGTGTAGTGGTAGTCTCTTTGCTTAAGCTGCAAGAGGTTGTGGGTTCGACTCTGAGGCAAGGCCCCTGGAGTTTGTATGGCTGCATGTAATTGCCTATTTCAATTAACTGTTTTGCCTATGAGTTCCCATTGGATTGATAGGCCAGGTACTGTCTTTTGCTTTTGTTTGGCCATGTTGTGTGCGCAGTCACTAGGATTATGTGAACTAATGTAAACTCAGTTTCCAACTTCTCTGTCTTGGTGTAGTGGTAGGCTCTTTGCTTGGGCTGCGAGAAATTGTGGGTTTGACTCTGAGGCAAAGCCCATGGACTTTATATGGCTGCGTGTAATTGCCTAGTCCAATGGACTGTGTTGCCTATGAGTTTCCATTGGATTGATTGGCCAGGTATTATCTTTTGTTTGGTTATGTTGTGTGCGCAGTCGGTAGGATTATGTGAATTAATGTAGAATCAGTTTCCCAGTTCTCTGTGTTGCTGTAGTGGAAGGCTCTTTGCTTAGCTGCAAGAGGTTGTGGGTTTGACTCTGAGGCAAGGCCCATGGAGTTTGTATGGCTGCATGTAATTGCCTAGTTCAATTAACTGTGTTGCCTATGAGTTCCCATTGGATTGATAGGCCAGGTACTGTCTTTTGCTTTTGTTTGGCCATGTTGTGTGCGCAGTCACTAGGATTATGTGAATTAATGTAGACGCAGCTTCCTACTTCTTTGTGTTGGTGAAGTTGTAGGCTCTTTGCTTGTTCTGCCAGAGATTGTGGGTATGACTCTGAGGCAAGGCCCATGGACTTTGTATGGCTGCATGTAATTGCGTAGTCCATTGGACTATGTTGTCTATGAGTTTCCATTGGATTGATAGGCCAGGGACTGTCTTTTGTTTTTGTTTGGTCATGTTGTGTGCGCAGTCACTAGGATTATGTGAATTAATGTAGAGTCATTCTCTTCTCTGTGTTGGTGTAGTGGTAGGCTCTTTCCTTGGGTTACAGGAAGTTGTGGGTTTGACTTTGAGGCAAAGCCCATGGACTTTGTATGGTTGAATGTAATTGCCTAGTCCAATGGACTGTGTTGCCTATGAGTTTTCATTGAATGAATAGGCCAGGTATTGTCTTTTGTTTGGCCATGTTGTGTGCGCAGTCGGTAGGATTATGTGAATTAATGTAGAATCAGTTTCCCACTTCTCTGTGTTAGTGTAGTGGTAGGCTTTTTGCTTGGCTGCGAGAAGTTGTGGGTTTGACTCTGAGGCAAGGCCCATGGACTTTGTATGTCTCCATGTAATTGTCTAGTCCAATGGACTGTGTTGCCTATGAGTTTCCATTGGATTGATAGGCCAGGTACTGTCTTTTGCTTTTGTTTGGCCATGTTGTGTGCGCAGTCACTAGGATTATGTGAATTAATGTAGAAATGGTTTTACACTTCTCTGTGTTGGTGTATTGGTAGGCTCTTTGCCTTGGCTATGAGAGGTTGTGGGTTTGACTCTGGGGCAAGGTCCATGGGCTTTGTATGGCTGCATGTAATTGCCTAGTCCAATGTACTGTGTTACCTATGAGTTTCCGTTGGATTGATAGGCCACGTACTGTCTTTTGCTTTTGTTTGGCCATGTTGTGTGCGCAGTCACTAGGATTATGTTAATTAATGTAGAGTCGGTTTCCAACTTCTCTGAGTTGGTTTAGTGGTAGGCTCTTTGCTTGTTCTCCAAGAGGTTGTGGGTTCGACTCTGAGGCAATGCCCATGAACTTTACATGGCTGCATGTAAGTGCCTAGTCTAATGGACTGTGTTGCCTATGAGTTTCCATTGGATTGATAGGCCAGATAATGTCTTTTGCATTTGTTTGGCCATGTTGTGTGCGTAGTCACTAGGATTATGTGAATTAATGTAGAGTCATTCACCTACTTCTCTGTGTTGGTGTAGTGGTAGGCTCTTTGCCCTGGCTACGAGAGTTTTTGGGTTCGACTCTGGGGCAAGACCCATGGGCTTTGTATGGCTGCATGTAATTGCCTGGTCCAATGTACTGTGTTACCTATGAGTTTCTATTGGATTGATAGGCTAGGTACTGTCTTTTGCTTTTGTTTGGCCATGTTGTGTGCGCAGTCACTAGGATTATGTTAATTAATGTAGAGTCGGTTTCCAACTTCACTGAGTTGGTTTAGTGGTAGGCTCTTTGCTTGTTCTCCAAGAGGTTGTGGGTTCGACTCTGAGGCAAGGCCCATGAACTTTGTTTGGCTGCATGTAATTGCCTAGTCTAATGGACTGTGTTGCCTATGAGTTTCCATTTGATTGAATGGCCAGGTACTGTCTTTTGTTTTCGTTTGGCCATGTTGTGTGCGCAGTCACTAGGATTATGTGAATTAATGCTATTGGATTTTTCAAGTCAGTATTCACACAGCAGTTTCTGCTATTTCATGTATTCCCCTTACATAGTCACTGGTGTGCATACCTTATCTCCCCATAGTGATGTTTTTTTAGGTTTTTGCACCCAGTTCGGACTTAGAATGGTGTTCCAAACGTTATTCCTATTTGTTAGTATTTTTTCGTTTGTGAACCCTCCCCAACCACACCTATTGCCAATCCATATCATACGCATAAATAGCCTGGGTCTCAGCTTCCCATACACGGTAGGTTTTTTAACTGCATGAGAGGACACACACAAGCTAGGGACCCCAACGTAGAGAAATACTTTGGCGTAGTGTTGGGGCTCTATTGCATTGATCAATTCAGTAGCTAAATTTCTCTTGATTCATATGTTCATGGCAGTAATGCAGATTCCATTTTTCACATATTCACTCTTGCATATAGCTATTGAATTTTTCAAGTCAGTATTCACACAGCAGTTTCTGCTATTTCATGTATTCCCCTTACATAGTCACTGGTGTGCATACCTTATCTCCCCATAGTGCCTGGGATCTGACCCAGACACTAGCAGTTTTGCACTCCTACCCAAAACTGGGCTGTTCCCTGAACTCACTACCTCCACGGTTCAACTCTTAACTGAACTTCAACTAACTAACTGGTTTTCCCACCTCCAGGCCTGTGAACTCCTTGGTGGGTGGGGCCAACCGCCTGGCACCGCCCCACCTGGTGTGGACATCAGCCCCTGGAGGGAGGCAACAACGGTTTTGTGTCTGACTAGTGTAACTATCCGGGAAAGGGGGTGTGTGTGTGTGTTATGTCTGTGACTAACTGGCTAGTCCAGGGCGTCACACTTGCACCCCCTTCTTGTGATGTGAAGGTGTGTAGTCAGTGCCTACGTGTAATTCCTGACACCACTCCTCTGGCTGACTTGGTGAGCTGTCACTGACTGGGTGGGGTGCAGTAATGGTGGATGCTGCTGCTGCTTGGATAGCATGTGTATCTACTGTGAACAGCTTATCAATGGTGGCAAATCGGGGCAGCTTAACCTCTTGCTCTCCGCAGTTCAACACTCTCACGCGCACTCTTCCCTTCCGTATTAATGAATAAAACTGTGATATAAATAGTATATAGATACCCCACAAATGCAGATAAAGGTAGGTTATGGGAAAAGGGAGAAGAGGGAAACAGGAAAATAGTGTAATAAAGTATACCTTCCAGGGGGGAGAGGAAATGGCAGCACAGCCAGTGGAGGTGAAGCAAGGGGAAGCCTGCAACTAAATTGTTGAGAGCATTATCACATGGTGACTGAGCCTGATTGTAACGGGAGCATAGAGGTGCCGATCCTGTCTTACCTGCGTTGGTGTAGAAGTGGGTTTCCAGTGGTGGAGTCAGCTGTGTGCAGTGGTGGCTGTGGGTTCTTTTATGTGCGACCGTAGTAATAGCTGCGCCCACTTCCTGTATGGGAGTGGAATGCAGTGAGGCTAATGGAACGCACGTCCACGTGCCGCGCCCCTGAAGGTAATACCGATCATTGAATACAAAAAAATTTCTCATACTACTGTATGGGGGTCCCTATATTTAATATGATATCCAAGCCACAGCATCCACCGTTACTTCACCACACCCATTCAGTGACAGCTCACCAAGTCAACCAGAGGAGTGGTGTAAGGAATTACACGTAGGCACTGACTCCACACCTTCACATCACAAGAAGCGGGTCCACAGGGTAGTGCAAGAATACGAGCAAGTCTTCAGCAAACATCCGCTAGACTTTGGGAGAATAAAAGGGGTCCATATTCATGGTTTAAGAACTTGGGTTCTAACGTGCCCAGAGTATGCTCCACTCTATGCTCCCTTTACAATCAGGCTCAGTCACCATGTGATAACGCTCTCAACTCTTTAGTTGCAGGCTTCCTTTTGCTTCACCTCCACTGGCTGTGCTGCCATTTCCTCTCACCCCCAGAAGGTATACTTTATTACACTATTTTCCTCTTTCCCTGTTCCCCCTTTTCCCATAACCTACCTTTATTTACAATTGTGGGGTATCTATATGATATTTACATCATAGTTTTATTCATTAGTGCGGAAGGGAAGAGTGCCCGTGAGAGTGTTAAACTGCGGAGAGCAGGAGGTTAAGCTGCCCCGACTTGCCACCATTGATAAGCTGTTCACAGTAGATACACATGCTATCCAAGTAGCAGCATCCACTATTACTGCACCCCACCCAGTCAGTGACTGCTCACCAAGTCAGCCAGAGGAGTGGTGTAAGGAATTACACGTAGGCACTGACTCCACACCTTCACATCACAAGAAGCGGGTCCACAGGGTAGTGCAAGAATACGAGCGAGCAAGTCTTCAGCAAACATCCGCTAGATTTTGGGGGAATAAAAGGGGTCCAACACTACATCCCCACAGGTGCACACCCACCCATCAAAGAGAGCTATAAGCCAATACCACCTTCACATTACCAGTGTACCAAGGACATGTTGAGCAACATGAAGGCGGCTGGGGTTATCCGTGACAGTTGTAGCCTTTGGGCAGCTCCGTTGGTCCTGTTAAAGAAGAAGGACAGCACCACTCCCCCGTATTGAGGAATCGCTAGCTGCATTGAGAACTGCAAATTATTTTTCTACCCTTGATCTCACTAGTCACTATTGGCTAGTGTCCGTTGCTGAGGCAGACCGGGGGAAGACCGCCTTTGCCACCCCTATGGCGCTGGAGGTCGGCAGACTGTTGTTCAAAAGCAGTGTCTGACGAACAAATTTGCTTCATCCTGAGGAACTGGCCAGTCGGTACGGCCCGGATGGTGGAGGGGGTATGAGCAGAAGAAGCATGCAGCAGTGCGTTGACTGATGTTTCCTTCCTATGGACGTCGGTCTGAACAATTCGCTCAGAACCGAATGAAATTTTAATATCCAGGAAGTCAACGCAACTGCTGCTATGCTTATGCGTCAATCTGATGTTAAAGGTGTTGTTATTAAGTTCCTCCATAAATGTCTCGAGCTGCTCCACAGTGCCCTGCCAAAAAATCAAAATATCATCAATATACCTTAGCCAGCACTGCACATGGGCGCCAGCCCCTGCACCTCCGTCACCAAAAACCAACCAATCCCAGTACCTCTGCCTTCTATCTAGGTGCCTTGAGTTATGTCCTGTAAACTGTCACAGCGACCCAGACACACATGTGTAGTAGGGGAATATCCCTGCTGAGATGCCAGTGCTAGAGCACTCGTTTGCTGTGGAGTTGAACGCTATGTGAGCAGTTCTTACCTTCAATGAGCAGAAGTCTCTTTTTTCAGATTTCAATATCTCTGTGGGTATCTGGCAGAAATATGGAATACTCTTTACTGCTAAGACCCTGTACACCACTCCCACTAAAGGGGGCTTTACACGCTGCGACATCGCTAATGCGGAGTCGTTGGGGTCACGGAATTTGTGACGCACATCCGGCCGCATTAGCGATGTTGCTGCGTGTGACACCGATGAGCGATTTTGCATCGTTTCAAAAACGTGCAAAATCGCTCATCGGTGACATGGGTCTCCATTCTCGATTATCGTTACTGCAGCAGTAACGATGTAGTTCGTCGCTCCTGCGGCAGCACACATCACTCCGTGTGACACCGCAGAAACGAGGAACCTCTCCTTACCTGCCTCCCAGCCGCTATGAGGAAGGAAGGAGGTGGGCGGGATGTTCCGGCCACTCATCTCCGCCCCTCCGCTGCTATTGGGCGGTCGCTCAGTGACGTCGCTGTGACGCCGCACGGACCGCCCCCTTAGAAAGGAGGCGGTTCGCCGGTCACAGCGACGTCGCCGGTCAGGTAAGTATGTGTGACGGGTCTGGTCGGTGTTGTGCGGCATGGGCAGCGATTTACCCGTGTCGCGCAACAGATGGGGCGGGTACCCACACTAGCGATATCGGGACCGATATCGCAGTGTGTAAAGTAGCCTTTAGTCACATGACCAAGACTGTATCTGTGTCCCTACAACACACTTGAGACAAATGTGTGTGTGAGCCTGCATTGTGGGGTATATATAATATATTATAGAGCTGGGAAGGATCATTCTAAGCAGTGAGCTGTTCCAGTATTTGTAGGAAAATACCCAGTAGAAGCATCAAACACAGCACCAATACCTCCCATCAGTATCCCACCACAGTGCCATGTAACCCATGCCCTACACTCCCATCTACACCAATACTATACAGGCACAAACTAGTATATCTGACTAAAAGCCCCCAAAATATGAAGAACGGCCTATAGTTGAGTGTGGATATAAAATCTATGTGAGCAGAGCTAGAATAGAAATCACTGATCGCATTGAAGTCATTCTGACCATAAATCACCATGATATCAAGGTGAGGAGTTGTGTGTTACTGCTGGGAGGAAAGGGTTAACAGTGGAATATTAAGGTGCATTTCTGTGTGCAGTGTTACTAGTCAATGTAACAATTCAATATGAGCTGCTCTTGGTGCCGGGGGAGGGAGATGCTCTCCTGAGCAAGATAGATGGGGAATGAACATGATATCTATATAGTGTAAGGCAGGGGGTCTCAAACTCGGCTGGGTGTATGGGCCGCACAGAGGAAAAAAATAATTTGGGGGGCTGCATTCTTTGCAGGACAAAGTGACATTTTTATTGGTACCATATATATATATTTTTTTCACACACCTTTGGATGACTGATTTTCAACATTTTTCACTTGTTTATTATAACAAATGTGCACATTCTTTGGTTAAATCTAAAAAAAAAAAATTTGATGTTAAAAAAAAGTCATGCCTTATTTTGTTTTTTTTTACATTTTATCCCTTTCTTTTAACTAATAGTGTTACAATTATGACGCTAGCGTTTTGTGAAGGGAATGCTTTGCCTACTTCCGTGACTATGGCCTTCCGGAACTGCTGCATTTTGGCTGACCTCTCCGCCTCGGGAATAAGAGACATAAAGTTCTCCTTGTAGCGTGGGTCTAACAGTGTTACCAACCAGTAATGATTGTCGGCCAAGATGTTCTTAACGCGAGGGTCACGAGACAGGCAGCTTACCATAAAGTCATCCATGTGCGCCAGACTCTTAACAGCCATCACTTCAGTATCCAGACCAACACGATGACTGAACATGCTGTCCTCCTCCTTCTCCTCCTCCTCCTCCTCCTCCTCCTCCTCATCATCTACCCTGTCCTCTGGCCAGCCACGCTGAACTGAGCATATGATTGGTATGCATGTCATATCCTCAATTTGGCCGGAGAGTTGCTCCATGTCTTCATCCTCCTCCTCGTCATAGTCCTCCACTGCACGTTGTGATGAGACGAGGCTGGACTGTGTGTTATCACCCACACCCACTACTGTTTCTTGCTCCAACTCATCGTGTTCCGCCTGCAATGCATCATGTTTGGTTTTGAGCAGAGACCGTTTTAGAAGGCAGAGAAGCGGTATGGTGACGCTAATAATGGCGTCATCGCCGCTCACCATCTTGGTGGAGTCCTCAAAGTTTTGGAGGATGGTACATAGGTCGGACATCCATCTCCACTCCTCAGGTGTTATGTGTGGAGTTTGACCCATTTCCCGACGGCTTAGGTGATGCAGGTACTCAACAACTGCCCTCTTCTGCTCACATATCCTGATCAACATGTGCAGAGTTGAATTCCAACGCGTGGGGACATCACACACCAGTCTGTGAGCCGGAAGATGCAAACGACGCTGAAAGCCGGCAAGGCCGGCTGAAGCAGTAGGTGACTTTCGAAAATGTGCAGACAGGCAGCGAACTTTTACCAGCAGATCAGACAGCTCTGGGTATGACTTTAGAAACCGCTGAACCACGAGGTTGAGCACATGGGCCATGCATGGAACATGTGTCAGCTGGCCTCGCCTCAAAGCCGCCACCAGGTTCCGGCCATTGTCACACACAACCTTTCCTGGCTTTAGGTTCAGAGGTGTGAGCCAGTGATCTGCATGCTGTTTTAGAGCTGTCCACACCTCTTCTGCATTGTGGGGTTTGTCACCTATGCAGATTAGCTGCAGCACAGTCTGTTGCCGCTTCGCCGAGGCAGTGCTGCAGTGCTTCCAGCTTGGGACTGGTGTGGAGGGTAAAGTGGATGAGGATGCGCAGGAGGAGGAGGAGGCTGAAGAGCATGACATTCCGGAGCTGTAGAGTGTGGGTGAAACCCTGACTGAGGTAGGGCCTGCAAACCTTGGTGTGGGAAGGACTTGTTCCGTTCCTCGCTCAAACTGGGTCCCAGCTGGGCTGGGCTGGGTCCCTACCCGGCTGGGTAGGGCGTTGTGGGGGGTTTGTCTATCTCCGTTTGAGGTGAGTTTGTTTAAGTTAGCCTTTCTTTGGCGTTTTTTAGAGCCCTGCGGGTTGGGGAGTTGGTATCGCCCAGTAAGGCGTTCCCCGGGGGCTTGGATTGGGGTGACATTATGTCAGTGGAAAACGGAGTTGAATTTTGGATTAGGAAATCGAAAACTGATCAGAGAGGTGTGGGTAGACTAGTCCGTTTGGGGATGGTTGTGGCATCTGATATGTGCCCGTTCAAGTGTCTCGGGAATTTTCAACAGATCCGTCCGAAGGTGGATGGCCCCTTATTATGTCACGAGGATGGGTCCTTTTTATCGAGATACCAATTTGTGAGTGTTTTTAGGGCATGTTTGAAGTCGTTGGGGTTAGATCCGAAGTCTTTCGGATTGGGGCAGCGACGGAGGCCTCTATATGCGGCCTACCGGAGGAGACAGTTAAGCAGATTGGTAGGTGGAAGTCGCAGCGCTTTAAGTCGTATGTACGTCCCCAGGTGGTTGTTGGCAATTGAGGGGAAAAGGGGGGGTATTAGGGTAGCAATGGGGGGGGTGAGAGTGTGTGTTTTTTGTCAATTTGGTTTGGTGAGGCAATAAAATGGTGTCGTCTGTACATTTTGTATTGCAGAAGCACCCCCTCTTCCTTCCCTGGTCTGGATCCTTGGCCACTCTTATGTGTATTGGGGAGCCCGACGAGCGGACGCGAGATGGAACGGGAGACAGCTAGGTTTTGAGAAGGACCTGGCTCTCGTGCGATGGCTCGGTGTTCGGGGGTTAGGGTGGAACAGGGTGTTGCAGGAGGTGCATAGATACGCCCGGTTGGACAGACCTCCTGACATCTTAGTGTTGCATGCCGGGGGGAATGATTTGGGTGGGCGTCCTTTTCGAATCTTGATAAAGGACATCAAACATGATTTGTTACGGTTATGGGTGTCGTTTCCAGGTCTAACGATAGTCTGGTCGGAGATAGTAGCGAGAAAGAGTTGGCAGAAAGCGCGGTCAGTTGACAGGTTGAACAAGGCGCGGGCGAAGGTTAATAGGGCGATCTCGAAGTTTGTTAGTCGGAACGGGGGTATAGCAATACGGCATGTTGAGTTGGAAAGGACGGAAGAGGAATTTTGGTTGGCTGACGGGGTACACCTTAATGCGGTGGGAACTGACTTATGGGCTCTTGGCTTGCAGGGAGGTATTGAGAGGGCCCTTTGGTTGCGGGGGGTCTCAGGCACTTGAAGGGTTTCAAGGTGCCTTCGTTGTGGTGTTGTTTATTGGTGGGTCCTTGAAGTTGGTTTAAAATTGGTTCGGGGATTCATCCGGGTATGGATCCCCTCATTGGCAGAATTGATGGTCCCCTGGTGATTTTGGGGGGGAACCCCGACGGGGTATGTCGGGGCCCCTGGGGGTGTGGTTGGGGTTGACGGAGGATTAACCCTTACCATTTGGTGCTCCTGAGCCAGTGTGGGTAACGGCTGGGAGCAAGTTGAGGTTTTTTATTGCTCGGTTATGGGAATCACCAGGGTTTTGGTAGCTTCAAGGACCTTACCACATTGCAAATTTTATTGGTTATGTATTCTTGTTAATAAAATGGCTGCTATGGCCAAAATTATCCAAAGATAAATTTGTGTCTGTGTAATTACTTTTAAATAAGAAATGGGAATGGAGGTGTGGGGTATGAAAGGAAGACCGGAGTCAACAATTCCAGGGTCAAGCATGTTTATTTGCCTAAGCTTCGTTCCAGGGTAGAAAGGGTAAGAGTGCCTTTCAGAATTCGAAGTGGTCGGACTGTACGGGCCACCAAGAACTGCAGGAGAGCTTGAACATCTTCCCATGGATTTGCGACATCCTCCCTCATCAGTTACGTAGGTAAGCAGGTTCTCAGCATTGCAGCCCATTTGTTGTCTTAAGTTAGTTAAGCGGGGTTAACTAACCTGTCAGTTCAGCCTCAGGTCTAAAGCAGAGGCCTGGACTCCACTCCTTACTCCTCACTCCACAACTCTCCTTAAAAACAACTGACTCCTTTTTCCTGCCCCGGGGTCTCCAGACCCCTAGGTGGGCGTTTCCTTCCGTCTGG
Organism: Anomaloglossus baeobatrachus; assembly: GCF_048569485.1. Classification (NCBI taxonomy): domain Eukaryota; kingdom Metazoa; phylum Chordata; class Amphibia; order Anura; family Aromobatidae; genus Anomaloglossus; species Anomaloglossus baeobatrachus. The sequence goes on from NW_027442217.1 coordinate 93,365, forward strand.
TCCTGCCCACTGGTGTGCCTGTCTTTCCCTGGGGGAGGTGACTAGGATTTTCTGGTTGGCTTTGTGTGACTTAGGTGAGGGAAGTTGTTATGCGGGGGCCTATGTGTGACTACCTGCAGTGTCAGGGCGTCACATATGTATGTGTGTATGTCTGCTAAAGGAATCCGCACCGTCATATTTACAAACACAAAATTTTGCAGACACCTCATGTGACTCAGGGAACGTCGTAGACTATGTTTTAACAGGAATATTTAACCCCGCGCTTTACAGTTACTCTCCAAAAAACCTGCCTCCATTAAACTGAATGGAGGTGGGAGCTGCAAGTTATTAATAGCAGCTGTGATTGGTTGCTATAAGAACAAAGGACATTCATAGTATAAGAAGCTTATGTGTGAGATAATATGATGTCAGTGGGGAGACAGATAGAGAGAGACAGACACAGACTGAGAGACAAACAGACAGAGACAGATAGGCATAGACAGACAGGGAAAGAGACAGAGACAAACAGACAGAGGCAGACAGGGAAAGAGACAGACAGAGATAGACAGGGAAAAAAGGCAGACAGACAGAGACAGAGAAAGAGACAGAGGCAGATAGGGAAACAGACAGAGACAAACATACAGAGACAGGCAGGAGAAAAGGCAGACCGATAGGGAAAGAGACAGACAGGGGAAGAGACAGACAGAGAGAGACAGACAGATAGAGACAGACAAAGAAATACAGAGATAGACAGGGAAAGAGACAAACGGGGAATGAGTCAGACAGAGAGAGACAAAGAGAGACAGGCAGAGAGAGACAGGGAAAGAGACAGACAGGGGAAGAGAAAGACAGAGACAGACAAAGAAATACAGAGACAGACAGGGGAAGAGACAGACAGGGGAAGATACAGACAGGGGAAGAGACAGACAGACAGGGAAAGAGACAGACCTGGAAAAGAGACAGACCTGGAAAAGAGACAGGCCTGGAAAAGAGACAGACAGACATAGAAACAGACAGCCACAAAGAGAGAGAGAGACAGACAGACACAGAGAGACAGACAGAGATAGAGAGACAGACAGACATGGATAGAGATAGAGATACACAGAGACAGACAGATGACAGAGACTGGGAGAGAGACAGACAGAAGCATAAATCCCTAACTAAAACTTAACATTTAATGATAGTTTTAAAAGGTAAAAAAACACAAATCATGTAAATAGAATGACTCTCTTCTGTGCATAGAGTCAACATTTTGTGTTTGTAAATATGACGGTGCGGATTCCTTTAGCAGACATACACACATACATATGTGACGCCCTGACACTGCAGGTAGTCACACATAGGCCCCCGCATAACAACTTCCCTCACCTAAGTCACACAAAGCCAACCAGAAAACCCTAGTCACCTCCCCCAGGGAAAGACAGGCACACCAGTGGGCAGGACCAGACGGAAGGAAACGCCCACCTAGGGGTCTGGAGACCCCGGGGCAGGAAAAAGGAGTCAGTTGTTTTTAAGGAGAGTTGTGGAGTGAGGAGTAAGGAGTGGAGTCCAGGCCTCTGCTTTAGACCTGAGGCTGAACTGACAGGTTAGTTAACCCCGCTTAACTAACTTAAGATAACAAATGGGCTGCAATGCTGAGAACCTGCTTACCTACGTAACTGATGAGGGAGGATGTCGCAAATCCATGGGAAGATGTTCAAGCTCTCCTGCAGTTCTTGGTGGCCCGTACAGTCCGACCACTTCGAATTCTGAAAGGCACTCTTACCCTTTCTACCCTGGAACGAAGCTTAGGCAAATAAACATGCTTGACCCTGGAATTGTTGACTCCGGTCTTCCTTTCATACCCCACACCTCCATTCCCATTTCTTATTTAAAAGTAATTACACAGACACAAATTTATCTTTGGATAATTTTGGCCATAGCAGCCATTTTATTAACAAGAATACATAACCAATAAAATTTGCAATGTGGTAAGGTCCTTGAAGCTACCAAAACCCTGGTGATTCCCATAACCGAGCAATAAAAAACCTCAACTTGCTCCCAGCCGTTACCCACACTGGCTCAGGAGCACCAAATGGTAAGGGTTAATCCTCCGTCAACCCCAACCACACCCCCAGGGGCCCCGACATACCCCGTCGGGGTTCCCCCCCAAAATCACCAGGGGACCATCAATTCTGCCAATGAGGGGATCCATACCCGGATGAATCCCCGAACCAATTTTAAACCAACTTCAAGGACCCACCAATAAACAACACCACAACGAAGGCACCTTGAAACCCTTCAAGTGCCTGAGACCCCCCGCAACCAAAGGGCCCTCTCAATACCTCCCTGCAAGCCAAGAGCCCATAAGTCAGTTCCCACCGCATTAAGGTGTACCCCGTCAGCCAACCAAAATTCCTCTTCCGTCCTTTCCAACTCAACATGCCGTATTGCTATACCCCCGTTCCGACTAACAAACTTCGAGATCGCCCTATTAACCTTCGCCCGCGCCTTGTTCAACCTGTCAACTGACCGCGCTTTCTGCCAACTCTTTCTCGCTACTATCTCCGACCAGACTATCGTTAGACCTGGAAACGACACCCATAACCGTAACAAATCATGTTTGATGTCCTTTATCAAGATTCGAAAAGGACGCCCACCCAAATCATTCCCCCCGGCATGCAACACTAAGATGTCAGGAGGTCTGTCCAACCGGGCGTATCTATGCACCTCCTGCAACACCCTGTTCCACCCTAACCCCCGAACACCGAGCCATCGCACGAGAGCCAGGTCCTTCTCAAAACCTAGCTGTCTCCCGTTCCATCTCGCGTCCGCTCGTCGGGCTCCCCAATACACATAAGAGTGGCCAAGGATCCAGACCAGGGAAGGAAGAGGGGGTGCTTCTGCAATACAAAATGTACAGACGACACCATTTTATTGCCTCACCAAACCAAATTGACAAAAAACACACACTCTCACCCCCCCCATTGCTACCCTAATACCCCCCCTTTTCCCCTCAATTGCCAACAACCACCTGGGGACGTACATACGACTTAAAGCGCTGCGACTTCCACCTACCAATCTGCTTAACTGTCTCCTCCGGTAGGCCGCATATAGAGGCCTCCGTCGCTGCCCCAATCCGAAAGACTTCGGATCTAACCCCAACGACTTCAAACATGCCCTAAAAACACTCACAAATTGGTATCTCGATAAAAAGGACCCATCCTCGTGACATAATAAGGGGCCATCCACCTTCGGACGGATCTGTTGAAAATTCCCGAGACACTTGAACGGGCACATATCAGATGCCACAACCATCCCCAAACGGACTAGTCTACCCACACCTCTCTGATCAGTTTTCGATTTCCTAATCCAAAATTCAACTCCGTTTTCCACTGACATAATGTCACCCCAATCCAAGCCCCCGGGGAACGCCTTACTGGGCGATACCAACTCCCCAACCCGCAGGGCTCTAAAAAACGCCAAAGAAAGGCTAACTTAAACAAACTCACCTCAAACGGAGATAGACAAACCCCCCACAACGCCCTACCCAGCCGGGTAGGGACCCAGCCCAGCCCAGCTGGGACCCAGTTTGAGCGAGGAACGGAACAAGTCCTTCCCACACCAAGGTTTGCAGGCCCTACCTCAGTCAGGGTTTCACCCACACTCTACAGCTCCGGAATGTCATGCTCTTCAGCCTCCTCCTCCTCCTGCGCATCCTCATCCACTTTACCCTCCACACCAGTCCCAAGCTGGAAGCACTGCAGCACTGCCTCGGCGAAGCGGCAACAGACTGTGCTGCAGCTAATCTGCATAGGTGACAAACCCCACAATGCAGAAGAGGTGTGGACAGCTCTAAAACAGCATGCAGATCACTGGCTCACACCTCTGAACCTAAAGCCAGGAAAGGTTGTGTGTGACAATGGCCGGAACCTGGTGGCGGCTTTGAGGCGAGGCCAGCTGACACATGTTCCATGCATGGCCCATGTGCTCAACCTCGTGGTTCAGCGGTTTCTAAAGTCATACCCAGAGCTGTCTGATCTGCTGGTAAAAGTTCGCTGCCTGTCTGCACATTTTCGAAAGTCACCTACTGCTTCAGCCGGCCTTGCCGGCTTTCAGCGTCGTTTGCATCTTCCGGCTCACAGACTGGTGTGTGATGTCCCCACGCGTTGGAATTCAACTCTGCACATGTTGATCAGGATATGTGAGCAGAAGAGGGCAGTTGTTGAGTACCTGCATCACCTAAGCCGTCGGGAAATGGGTCAAACTCCACACATAACACCTGAGGAGTGGAGATGGATGTCCGACCTATGTACCATCCTCCAAAACTTTGAGGACTCCACCAAGATGGTGAGCGGCGATGACGCCATTATTAGCGTCACCATACCGCTTCTCTGCCTTCTAAAACGGTCTCTGCTCAAAACCAAACATGATGCATTGCAGGCGGAACACGATGAGTTGGAGCAAGAAACAGTAGTGGGTGTGGGTGATAACACACAGTCCAGCCTCGTCTCATCACAACGTGCAGTGGAGGACTATGACGAGGAGGAGGATGAAGACATGGAGCAACTCTCCGGCCAAATTGAGGATATGACATGCATACCAATCATATGCTCAGTTCAGCGTGGCTGGCCAGAGGACAGGGTAGATGATGAGGAGGAGGAGGAGGAGGAGGAGGAGGAGAAGGAGGAGGACAGCATGTTCAGTCATCGTGTTGGTCTGGATACTGAAGTGATGGCTGTTAAGAGTCTGGCGCACATGGATGACTTTATGGTAAGCTGCCTGTCTCGTGACCCTCGCGTTAAGAACATCTTGGCCGACAATCATTACTGGTTGGTAACACTGTTAGACCCACGCTACAAGGAGAACTTTATGTCTCTTATTCCCGAGGCGGAGAGGTCAGCCAAAATGCAGCAGTTCCGGAAGGCCATAGTCACGGAAGTAGGCAAAGCATTCCCTTCACAAAACGCTAGCGTCATAATTGTAACACTATTAGTTAAAAGAAAGGGATAAAATGTAAAAAAAAACAAAATAAGGCATGACTTTTTTTTAACATCAAATTTTTTTTTTTTAGATTTAACCAAAGAATGTGCACATTTGTTATAATAAACAAGTGAAAAATGTTGAAAATCAGTCATCCAAAGGTGTGTGAAAAAAATATATATATATGGTACCAATAAAAATGTCACTTTGTCCTGCAAAGAATGCAGCCCCCCAAATTATTTTTTTCCTCTGTGCGGCCCATACACCCAGCCGAGTTTGAGACCCCCTGCCTTACACTATATAGATATCATGTTCATTCCCCATCTATCTTGCTCAGGAGAGCATCTCCCTCCCCCGGCACCAAGAGCAGCTCATATTGAATTGTTACATTGACTAGTAACACTGCACACAGAAATGCACCTTAATATTCCACTGTTAACCCTTTCCTCCCAGCAGTAACACACAACTCCTCACCTTGATATCATGGTGATTTATGGTCAGAATGACTTCAATGCGATCAGTGATTTCTATTCTAGCTCTGCTCACATAGATTTTATATCCACACTCAACTATAGGCCGTTCTTCATATTTTGGGGGCTTTTAGTCAGATATACTAGTTTGTGCCTGTATAGTATTGGTGTAGATGGGAGTGTAGGGCATGGGTTACATGGCACTGTGGTGGGATACTGATGGGAGGTATTGGTGCTGTGTTTGATGCTTCTACTGGGTATTTTCCTACAAATACTGGAACAGCTCACTGCTTAGAATGATCCTTCCCAGCTCTATAATATATTATATATACCCCACAATGCAGGCTCACACACACATTTGTCTCAAGTGTGTTGTAGGGACACAGATACAGTCTTGGTCATGTGACTAAAGGCTACTTTACACACTGCGATATCGGTCCCGATATCGCTAGTGTGGGTACCCGCCCCATCTGTTGCGCGACACGGGTAAATCGCTGCCCATGCCGCACAACACCGACCAGACCCGTCACACATACTTACCTGACCGGCGACGTCGCTGTGACCGGCGAACCGCCTCCTTTCTAAGGGGGCGGTCCGTGCGGCGTCACAGCGACGTCACTGAGCGACCGCCCAATAGCAGCGGAGGGGCGGAGATGAGTGGCCGGAACATCCCGCCCACCTCCTTCCTTCCTCATAGCGGCTGGGAGGCAGGTAAGGAGAGGTTCCTCGTTTCTGCGGTGTCACACGGAGTGATGTGTGCTGCCGCAGGAGCGACGAACTACATCGTTACTGCTGCAGTAACGATAATCGAGAATGGAGACCCATGTCACCGATGAGCGATTTTGCACGTTTTTGAAACGATGCAAAATCGCTCATCGGTGTCACACGCAGCAACATCGCTAATGCGGCCGGATGTGCGTCACAAATTCCGTGACCCCAACGACTCCGCATTAGCGATGTCGCAGCGTGTAAAGCCCCCTTTAGTGGGAGTGGTGTACAGGGTCTTAGCAGTAAAGAGTATTCCATATTTCTGCCAGATACCCACAGAGATATTGAAATCTGAAAAAAGAGACTTCTGCTCATTGAAGGTAAGAACTGCTCACATAGCGTTCAACTCCACAGCAAACGAGTGCTCTAGCACTGGCATCTCAGCAGGGATATTCCCCTACTACACATGTGTGTCTGGGTCGCTGTGACAGTTTACAGGACATAACTCAAGGCACCTAGATAGAAGGCAGAGGTACTGGGATTGGTTGGTTTTTGGTGACGGAGGTGCAGGGGCTGGCGCCCATGTGCAGTGCTGGCTAAGGTATATTGATGATATTTTGATTTTTTGGCAGGGCACTGTGGAGCAGCTCGAGACATTTATGGAGGAACTTAATAACAACACCTTTAACATCAGATTGACGCATAAGCATAGCAGCAGTTGCGTTGACTTCCTGGATATTAAAATTTCATTCGGTTCTGAGCGAATTGTTCAGACCGACGTCCATAGGAAGGAAACATCAGTCAACGCACTGCTGCATGCTTCTTCTGCTCATACCCCCTCCACCATCCGGGCCGTACCGACTGGCCAGTTCCTCAGGATGAAGCAAATTTGTTCGTCAGACACTGCTTTTGAACAACAGTCTGCCGACCTCCAGCGCCATAGGGGTGGCAAAGGCGGTCTTCCCCCGGTCTGCCTCAGCAACGGACACTAGCCAATAGTGACTAGTGAGATCAAGGGTAGAAAAATAATTTGCAGTTCTCAATGCAGCTAGCGATTCCTCAATACGGGGGAGTGGTGCTGTCCTTCTTCTTTAACAGGACCAACGGAGCTGCCCAAAGGCTACAACTGTCACGGATAACCCCAGCCGCCTTCATGTTGCTCAACATGTCCTTGGTACACTGGTAATGTGAAGGTGGTATTGGCTTATAGCTCTCTTTGATGGGTGGGTGTGCACCTGTGGGGATGTAGTGTTGGACCCCTTTTATTCCCCCAAAATCTAGCGGATGTTTGCTGAAGACTTGCTCGCTCGTATTCTTGCACTACCCTGTGGACCCGCTTCTTGTGATGTGAAGGTGTGGAGTCAGTGCCTACGTGTAATTCCTTACACCACTCCTCTGGCTGACTTGGTGAGCAGTCACTGACTGGGTGGGGTGCAGTAATAGTGGATGCTGCTACTTGGATAGCATGTGTATCTACTGTGAACAGCTTATCAATGGTGGCAAGTCGGGGCAGCTTAACCTCCTGCTCTCCGCAGTTTAACACTCTCACGGGCACTCTTCCCTTCCGCACTAATGAATAAAACTATGATGTAAATATCATATAGATACCCCACAATTGTAAATAAAGGTAGGTTATGGGAAAAGGGGGAACAGGGAAAGAGGAAAATAGTGTAATAAAGTATACCTTCTGGGGGTGAGAGGAAATGGCAGCACAGCCAGTGGAGGTGAAGCAAAAGGAAGCCTGCAACTAAAGAGTTGAGAGCGTTATCACATGGTGACTGAGCCTGATTGTAAAGGGAGCATAGAGTGGAGCATACTCTGGGCACGTTAGAACCCAAGTTCTTAAACCATGAATATGGACCCCTTTTATTCTCCCAAAGTCTAGCGGATGTTTGCTGAAGACTTGCTCGTATTCTTGCACTACCCTGTGGACCCGCTTCTTGTGATGTGAAGGTGTGGAGTCAGTGCCTACGTGTAATTCCTTACACCACTCCTCTGGTTGACTTGGTGAGCTGTCACTGAATGGGTGTGGTGAAGTAACGGTGGATGCTGTGGCTTGGATATCATATTAAATATAGGGACCCCCATACAGTAGTATGAGAAATTTTTTTGTATTCAATGATCGGTATTACCTTCAGGGGCGCGGCACGTGGACGTGCGTTCCATTAGCCTCACTGCATTCCACTCCCATACAGGAAGTGGGCGCAGCTATTACTACGGTCGCACATAAAAGAACCCACAGCCACCACTGCACACAGCTGACTCCACCACTGGAAACCCACTTCTACACCAACGCAGGTAAGACAGGATCGGCACCTCTATGCTCCCGTTACAATCAGGCTCAGTCACCATGTGATAATGCTCTCAACAATTTAGTTGCAGGCTTCCCCTTGCTTCACCTCCACTGGCTGTGCTGCCATTTCCTCTCCCCCCTGGAAGGTATACTTTATTACACTATTTTCCTGTTTCCCTCTTCTCCCTTTTCCCATAACCTACCTTTATCTGCATTTGTGGGGTATCTATATACTATTTATATCACAGTTTTATTCATTAATACGGAAGGGAAGAGTGCGCGTGAGAGTGTTGAACTGCGGAGAGCAAGAGGTTAAGCTGCCCCGATTTGCCACCATTGATAAGCTGTTCACAGTAGATACACATGCTATCCAAGCAGCAGCAGCATCCACCATTACTGCACCCCACCCAGTCAGTGACAGCTCACCAAGTCAGCCAGAGGAGTGGTGTCAGGAATTACACGTAGGCACTGACTACACACCTTCACATCACAAGAAGGGGGTGCAAGTGTGACGCCCTGGACTAGCCAGTTAGTCACAGACATAACACACACACACACCCCCTTTCCCGGATAGTTACACTAGTCAGACACAAAACCGTTGTTGCCTCCCTCCAGGGGCTGATGTCCACACCAGGTGGGGCGGTGCCAGGCGGTTGGCCCCACCCACCAAGGAGTTCACAGGCCTGGAGGTGGGAAAACCAGTTAGTTAGTTGAAGTTCAGTTAAGAGTTGAACCGTGGAGGTAGTGAGTTCAGGGAACAGCCCAGTTTTGGGTAGGAGTGCAAAACTGCTAGTGTCTGGGTCAGATCCCAGGCACTATGGGGAGATAAGGTATGCACACCAGTGACTATGTAAGGGGAATACATGAAATAGCAGAAACTGCTGTGTGAATACTGACTTGAAAAATTCAATAGCTATATGCAAGAGTGAATATGTGAAAAATGGAATCTGCATTACTGCCATGAACATATGAATCAAGAGAAATTTAGCTACTGAATTGATCAATGCAATAGAGCCCCAACACTACGCCAAAGTATTTCTCTACGTTGGGGTCCCTAGCTTGTGTGTGTCCTCTCATGCAGTTAAAAAACCTACCGTGTATGGGAAGCTGAGACCCAGGCTATTTATGCGTATGATATGGATTGGCAATAGGTGTGGTTGGGGAGGGTTCACAAACGAAAAAATACTAACAAATAGGAATAACGTTTGGAACACCATTCTAAGTCCGAACTGGGTGCAAAAACCTAAAAAAACATCACTATGGGGAGATAAGGTATGCACACCAGTGACTATGTAAGGGGAATACATGAAATAGCAGAAACTGCTGTGTGAATACTGACTTGAAAAATCCAATAGCATTAATTCACATAATCCTAGTGACTGCGCACACAACATGGCCAAACGAAAACAAAAGACAGTACCTGGCCATTCAATCAAATGGAAACTCATAGGCAACACAGTCCATTAGACTAGGCAATTACATGCAGCCAAACAAAGTTCATGGGCCTTGCCTCAGAGTCGAACCCACAACCTCTTGGAGAACAAGCAAAGAGCCTACCACTAAACCAACTCAGTGAAGTTGGAAACCGACTCTACATTAATTAACATAATCCTAGTGACTGCGCACACAACATGGCCAAACAAAAGCAAAAGACAGTACCTAGCCTATCAATCCAATAGAAACTCATAGGTAACACAGTACATTGGACCAGGCAATTACATGCAGCCATACAAAGCCCATGGGTCTTGCCCCAGAGTCGAACCCAAAAACTCTCGTAGCCAGGGCAAAGAGCCTACCACTACACCAACACAGAGAAGTAGGTGAATGACTCTACATTAATTCACATAATCCTAGTGACTACGCACACAACATGGCCAAACAAATGCAAAAGACATTATCTGGCCTATCAATCCAATGGAAACTCATAGGCAACACAGTCCATTAGACTAGGCACTTACATGCAGCCATGTAAAGTTCATGGGCATTGCCTCAGAGTCGAACCCACAACCTCTTGGAGAACAAGCAAAGAGCCTACCACTAAACCAACTCAGAGAAGTTGGAAACCGACTCTACATTAATTAACATAATCCTAGTGACTGCGCACACAACATGGCCAAACAAAAGCAAAAGACAGTACGTGGCCTATCAATCCAACGGAAACTCATAGGTAACACAGTACATTGGACTAGGCAATTACATGCAGCCATACAAAGCCCATGGACCTTGCCCCAGAGTCAAACCCACAACCTCTCATAGCCAAGGCAAAGAGCCTACCAATACACCAACACAGAGAAGTGTAAAACCATTTCTACATTAATTCACATAATCCTAGTGACTGCGCACACAACATGGCCAAACAAAAGCAAAAGACAGTACCTGGCCTATCAATCCAATGGAAACTCATAGGCAACACAGTCCATTGGACTAGACAATTACATGGAGACATACAAAGTCCATGGGCCTTGCCTCAGAGTCAAACCCACAACTTCTCGCAGCCAAGCAAAAAGCCTACCACTACACTAACACAGAGAAGTGGGAAACTGATTCTACATTAATTCACATAATCCTACCGACTGCGCACACAACATGGCCAAACAAAAGACAATACCTGGCCTATTCATTCAATGAAAACTCATAGGCAACACAGTCCATTGGACTAGGCAATTACATTCAACCATACAAAGTCCATGGGCTTTGCCTCAAAGTCAAACCCACAACTTCCTGTAACCCAAGGAAAGAGCCTACCACTACACCAACACAGAGAAGAGAATGACTCTACATTAATTCACATAATCCTAGTGACTGCGCACACAACATGACCAAACAAAAACAAAAGACAGTCCCTGGCCTATCAATCCAATGGAAACTCATAGACAACATAGTCCAATGGACTACGCAATTACATGCAGCCATACAAAGTCCATGGGCCTTGCCTCAGAGTCATACCCACAATCTCTGGCAGAACAAGCAAAGAGCCTACAACTTCACCAACACAAAGAAGTAGGAAGCTGCGTCTACATTAATTCACATAATCCTAGTGACTGCGCACACAACATGGCCAAACAAAAGCAAAAGACAGTACCTGGCCTATCAATCCAATGGGAACTCATAGGCAACACAGTTAATTGAACTAGGCAATTACATGCAGCCATACAAACTCCATGGGCCTTGCCTCAGAGTCAAACCCACAACCTCTTGCAGCTAAGCAAAGAGCCTTCCACTACAGCAACACAGAGAACTGGGAAACTGATTCTACATTAATTCACATAATCCTACCGACTGCGCACACAACATAACCAAACAAAAGATAATACCTGGCCAATCAATCCAATGGAAACTCATAGGCAACACAGTCCATTGGACTAGGCAATTACACGCAGCCATATAAAGTCCATGGGCTTTGCCTCAGAGTCAAACCCACAATTTCTCGCAGCCCAAGCAAAGAGCCTACCACTACACCAAGACAGAGAAGTTGGAAACTGAGTTTACATTAGTTCACATAATCCTAGTGACTGCGCACACAACATGGCCAAACAAAAGCAAAAGACAGTACCTGGCCTATCAATCCAATGGGAACTCATAGGCAAAACAGTTAATTGAAATAGGCAATTACATGCAGCCATACAAACTCCAGGGGCCTTGCCTCAGAGTCGAACCCACAACCTCTTGCAGCTTAAGCAAAGAGACTACCACTACACCAACACAGAGAAGTAGGTGAATGACTCTACATTAATTCACATAATCCTAGTGACTGCGCACACAACATTGCCAAACAAAAGAAAAAGACAGTACCTGGCCTATCAATCCAATAGAAACTCATAGGCAAAGCAATCAATTGGACTAGGCAATTACATGCAGCCATTCAAAGTCCATGGGCCTTGCCTCAAAGTCGAACTCACAACCTCTCGCAGCTCAAGCAAAGAGCCTACCACTACACCAACACAGAGAAATGTAAACCTGACTCTACATTATTTCACATAATCCTAGTGACTGCGCACACAACATGGCCAAACGAAAACAAAAGACAGTAACTGGCCTATCAATCCAATAGAAACTCATAGGCAACACAGTCCATTGGACTAAGCAATTACATGCAGCCATTCAAAGTCCATGAGCCTTGCATTAGAGTCGAACCCACAACCTCTCGCAGCCCAAGCAAAGAGCCTACCACTACACCAACACAGAGAAGTGGGAAACTGACTCTACATTAATTCCCATAACCCTAGTGACTGCGCACACAACATTGTCAAACAAAAGCAAAAGGCAGTACCTGGCCTATCAATCCAATGGAAACTCATAGGCAACATAGTCCATTGGACTAGGCAATTACATGCAGCCATACAAAGTCCATGGGCCTTGCCTCAGAGTCAAACCCACAACCTCTGGCAGAACAAGCAAAGAGCCTACAACTACAAAAACACAAAGAAGTAGGAAGCTGCGTCTACATTAATTCACATAATCCTAGTGACTGCGCACACAACATGGCCAAACAAAAGCAGAAGACATTACCTAGCCTATCAAGCCAATGGAAACTCATAGGCAACACAGTCAATTGAACTAGGCGATTACATGCAGCCATACAAACTCCATGGGCCTTGCCTCAGAGTCGAACCCACAATTTCTCGCAGCCCAAGCAAAGAGCCTACCACTACACCAACACAGAGAAGTTGGAATCTGAGTTTACATTAGTTCACATAATCCTAGTGACTGCGCACACAACATGGCCAAACAAAAGCAAAAGACAGTACCTGGCCTATAAATCCGATGGGAACTCATAGGCAACACAGTCAATTGAACTAGGCGATTACATGCAGCCATAAAACTCCATGGGCCTTGCCTCAGAGTCGAACCCACAACCTCTCGCAGCTTAAGCAAAGAGACTACCACTACACCAACACAGAGAATTAGGTGAATGACTCTACATTAATTCACATAATCCTAGTGACTGCGCACACAACATGGCCAAACAAAAGCAAAAGACAGTACCTGGCCTATTAATCCAATGGAAACTCATAGGCAACGCAATCCTTTGGACTAGGCAATAACATGCAGCCATACAAAGTCCATGGGCCTTGCCTCAGAGTCAAAACCACTACCTCTCAAAGCCCAAGCAAAGAGCCTACCACTACACCAACACAGAGAAGTGCGAAATTGACTCAACATAAATTCACATAATCCTAGTGACTGCGCACACAACATGGCCAAACAAAAGCAATAGACAGTCCCTGGCCTATCAATCCAATGGAAACTCATAGACAACATAGTCCATTGGACTAGGCAATAACATGCAGCCATACAAAGTCCATGGGCCTTGCCTCAAAGTTGAACTCACAACCTCTCGCAGCTCTAGCAAAGAGCCTACAACTACACCAACACAGAGAAATGTGAACCTGACTCTACATTAATTCACATAATCCTAGTGACTGCGCACACAACATGGCCAAACAAAAGCAAAAGACATTACCTGGCCTATAAATCCAATAGAAACTCATAGGCAACACAGTCCATTGGACTAGACAATTACATGGAGACATACAAAGTCCATGGGCCTTGCCTCAGAGTCAAACCCACAACCTCTCGCAGCCAAGCAAAGAGCCTACCACTACACCAACACAGAGAAGTGGGAAACTGATTCTACATTAATTCACATAATCCTACCGACTGCGCACACAACATGGCCAAACAAAAGAAAATACCTGGCCTATCAATCCAATGGAAACTCATAGGCAACACAGTCCATTAGACTAGGCAAATACATGCAGCCATACAAAGCCCCTGGGCCTTGCCCCAGAGTCGAACCCACAACCTCTTGTAGCCCAAGCAAAGAGCCTACAAATACACCAACACAGAGAAGTGGAAAACTGATTCTACATTAATTCACATAATCCTAGTGACTGCGCACACAACATGGCCAAACAAAAGCAAAAGACATTACCTGGCCTATAAATCCAATAGAAACTCATAGGCAAAGCAATCAATTGGACTAGGCAATTACATGCAGCCATACAAAGTCCATGGGCCTTGCCTCAGAGTCGAACCCACAACCTCTTGTAGCCCAAGCAAAGAGCCTACCACTACACCAACACAGAGAAGTTGGTACAGAGTTTACATTAGTTCACATAATCCTAGTGACTGTGCACACAACATGGCCAAACAAAAGCAAAAGACAGTCCCTGGCCTATCAATCCAATGGAAACTCATATACAACATAGTCCATTGGACTAGGCAATTACATGCAGCCATACAAAGTCCATGGGCCTTGCCTCAGAGTCAAACCCACAACCTCTGGCAGAACAAGCAAAGAGCTTACAACTACACCAACACAAAAAAGTAGGAAGCTGCGTCTACATTAATTTACATATTCCTAGCGACTGCGCACACAACATGGCCAAACAAAAGCAAAAGACATTACCTGGCCTATCAAGCCAATGGAAACTCATAGGCAACACAGTCCATTGGACTAAACAATTACATGCAGCCATACAAAGTCCATGGGCTTTGCCTCAGAGTCAAACCCACAATTTCTCGCATCCCAAGCAAAGAGCCTACCACTACAACAACACAGACAAGTTGGAAACTGAGTTTACATTAGTTCACATAATCCTAGTGACTGTGCACACAACATGGCGAAACAAATGCAAAAGACATTATCTGGCCTATCAATCCAATGGAAACTCATAGGCAACACAGTCCATTAGACTAGGCAAATACATGCAGCCATACAAAGTTCATGGGCCTTGCCTCAGAGTCGAACCCACAACCTCTTGGAGAACAAGCAAAGAGCCTACCACTAAACCAACACAGAGAAGTTGGAAACTGATTCTACATTAATTCACATAATCCTACCGACTGCGCACACAACATGGCTAAACAAAAGCAAAAGACAGTACCTGGCTTATCAATCCAATGGAAACTCATAGGCAACACAGTCCATTGGACTAGGCAATAACATGCAGCCATAAAAAGTCCATGGGCCTTGCCTCAGAGTCAATCCCACAACCTCTCGCAGCTCAAGCAAAGAGCCTACCACTACACCAACACAGAGAAATGTGAACCTGCCTCTACATTAATTCACATAATCCTAGTGAGTGCGCACACAACATGGCCAAACGAAAACAAAATACAGTACCTGGCCTATCAATCCAATGGAAACTCATAGGCAACACAGTCCATTGGACTAGGCAATTACATGCAGCCATAAAAAGTCCATGGGCCTTGCCTCAGAGTCAAACCCACAACCTCTCGCAGCCCAAGCAAAGAGCCTACCACTACACCAACACAGAGAAATGTGAAACTGACTCTACATTAATTCACATAATCCTAGTGACTGCGCACACAACATGGCCAAACGAAAGCAAAAGTCAATACCTGGCCTATCAATCCAATGGAAACTCATAGGCAACAAAGTCCATTGGACTAGGCAATTACATGCAGCCATAAAAAGTCCATGGGCCTTGCCTCAGAGTCAAACCCACAACCTCTCAAAGCCCAAGCAAAGAGCCTACCACTACACCAACAAAGAGAAATGTGAAACTGACTCTACATTAATTCACATATTCCTAGTGACTGCGCACACAACATGGCCAAACAAAAGCAAAAGAAAGCACCTGGCCTATCAATCCAATGGAAACTCATAGGTAACGCAGTCCATTGGACTATGCAATTACATGCAGCCATACAAAGTCCATGGGCCTTGCCTCAGAGTCGAACTCACAACCTCTCGCAGCCCAACAAAAAAGCCTACCACTTCAGCAACACAGAGAAGTGTGAAACTGTCTCTACATTAACTCACATAATCCTAGTGACTGCGCACAAAACATGGCCAAACGAAAACAAAAGACAGTACCTGGCCTATCAATCCATTGGACTAGGCAATTACATGCAGCCATACAAAGTCCATGGGCCTTGCCTCAGAGTCAAACCCACAACCTCTTACAGCCCAAGCAAAGAGCCCACCACTACACCAACACAGAGAAGTGCGAAACTGACTCAACATAAATTCACATAATCCTAGTGACTGCGCACACAACATGGCCAAACAAAAGCTAAAGACAGTCCCTTGCCTATCAATCCAATGGAAACTCATAGACAACATAGCCCATTGGAATAGGCAATTACATGCAGCCTCACAAAGTCCATGGGCCTTGCCTCAGAGTCAAACCCACAACCTCTGGCAGAACAAGCAAAGAGCCTACAACTACACCAACACAAAGAAGTAGGAAGCTGCGTCTACATTAATTCACATAATCCTAGTGAATGCGCACACAACATGGCCAAACAAAAGCAAAAGACATTACCTGGCCTATCAGGCCAATGGAAACTCATAGGCAACACAGTCCATTGAACTAGGCGATTACATGCAGCCATACAAAGTCCATGGGCCATGCCGCAGAGTCAAACCCACAACCTCTCGCAGCCAAGCAAAGCAGCTTCCACTACACCAACACAGAGAAGTGGGAAACGGATTCTACATTAATTCACATAATCCTAGTGACTGCGCACACAACATGGCCAAACAAAAGCAAAAGACAATACCTGGCCTATCAATCCAATGGAAACTCGTAGGCAACACAGTCCATTGGACTTGGCAATTACATGCAGCCATACAAAGTCCATGGACCTTGCCTCAGAGTCAAACCCACTACCTCTGGCAGAACAAGCAAAGAGCCTACAACTACACCAACACAAAGAAGTAGGAAGTTGCGTCTACATTAATTCACATAATCCTAGTGAATGTGCACACAACATGGCCAAACAAAAGCAAAAGACATTACCTGGCCTATCAAGCCAATGGAAACTCATAGGCAACACAGTCCATTGAACTAGACAATTACATGGAGACATACAAAGTCCATGGGCCTTGCCTCAAAGTCAAACCCACAACCTCTCGCAGCCAAGCAAAGAGCCTACCACTACACCAACACAGATAAGTGGGAAACTGATTCTACATTAATTCACATAATCCTACCGACTGCGCACACAACATGGCCAAACAAAAGACAATACCTGGCCTATCAATCCAATGGAAACTCATAGGCAACACAGTCCATTAGACTGGGCAAATACATGCAGCCATACAAAGTTCATGTGCCTTGCCTCAGAGTCGAACCCACAACTTCTTGGAGAACAAGCAAAGAGCCTACCACTAAACCAACACAGAGAAGTTGGAAACCGACTCTACATTAATTCACATAATCCTAGTGACTGCGCACACAACATGGCCAAACAAAAGCAAAAGACAGTACCTGGCCTATCAATCCAATGGAAACTCATAGGTAACACAGTACATTAGACTAGGCAATTAAATGCAGCCATACAAAGCCCATGGGCCTTGCCCCAGAGTCGAACCCACAACCTCTCGTAGCCCAAGCAAAGAGCCTACCAATACACCAACACAGAGAAGTGAAAAACTGATTCTACATTAATTCACATAATCCTAGTGACTGCGCACACAACATGGCCAAACAAAAGCAAAAGACAGTACCTGGCCTATCAATCCAATAGAAACTCATAGGCAAAGCAATCAATTGGACTAGGCAATTACATGCAGCCATACAAAGTCCATGGGCCTTGCCTCAGAGTCGAACCCACAACCTCTTGTAGCCCAAGCAAAGAGCCTACCACTAAACCAACACAGAGAAGAGCGAAACTGACTCAACATAAATTCACATAATCCTAGTGACTGCACACACAACATGGCCAAACAAAAGCAAAAGACAGTCCCTGGCCTATCAATCCAATGGAAACTCATATACAACATAGTCCATTGGACTAGGCAATTACATGCAGCCATACAAAGTCCATGGGCCTTGCCTCAGAGTCAAACCCACAACCTCTGGCAGAACAAGCAAAGAGCTTACAACTACACCAACACAAAAAAGTAGGAAGGTGCGTCTACATTAATTCACATATTCCTAGAGACTGCGCACACAACATGGCCAAACAAAAGCAAAAGACATTACCTGGCCTATCAAGCCAATGGAAACTCATAGGCAACACAGTCCATTGGACTAAACAATTACATGCAGCCATACAAAGTCCATGGGCTTTGCCTCTGAGTCAAACCCACAATTTGTCGCAGCCCAAGCAAAGAGCCTACCACTACACCAACACAGACAAGATGGAAACTGAGTTTACATTAGTTCACATAATCCTAGTGACTGTGCACACAACATTGCGAAACAAATGCAAAAGACATTATCTGGCCTATCAATCCAATGGAAACTCATAGGCAACACAGTCCATTAGACTAGGCAAATACATGCAGCCATACAAAGTTCATGGGCCTTGCCTCAGAGTCGAACCCACAACCTCTTGGAGAACAAGCAAAGAGCCTACCACTAAACCAACACAGAGAAGTTGGAAACTGACTCCACATTAATTCACATAATCCTAGTGACTGCGCACACAACATGGCCAAACAAAAGCAAAAGACAGTACCAGGCCTATCAATCCAATGGAAACTCATAGGCAACACAGTCCATTGGACTAGACAATTACATGGAGACATACAAAGTCCATGGGCCTTGCTTCAGAGTCAAACCCACAACCTCTCGCAGCTAAGCAAAGAGCCTACCACTACACCAATACAGAGAAGTGGGAAACTGATTCTACATTAATTCACATAATCCTACCGACTGCGCACACAACATGGCTAAACAAAAGCAAAAGACAGTACCTGGCTTATCAATCCAATGGAAACTCATAGGCAACACAGTCCATTGGACTAGGCAATAACATGCAGCCATACAAAGTCCATGGGCCTTGCCTCAAAGTCGAACTCACAACCTCTCGCAGCTCAAGCAAAGAGCCTACCACTACACCAACACAGAGAAATGTGAACCTGCCTCTACATTAATTCACATAATCCTAGTGACTGCGCACACAACATGGCCAAACGAAAGCAAAAGTCCATACCTGGCCTATCAATCCAATGGAAACTCATAGGCAACACAGTCCATTGGACTAGGCAATTACATGCAGCCATAAAAAGTCCATGGGCCTTGCCTCAGAGTCAAACCCACAACTTCTCGCAGCCCAAGCAAAGATCCTACCACTACACCAACACAGAGAAATGTGAAACTGACTCTACATTAATTCACATAATCCTAGTGACTGCGCACACAACATGGCCAAACGAAAGCAAAAGTCAATACCTGGCCTATCAATCCAATGGAAACTCAGGCAACACAGTCCAGTGGACTAGGCAATTACATGCAGTTATACAAAGTCCATGAATCTTGCATTAGAGTCAAACCCACAACTTCTCGCAGCCAAAGCAAAGAGCCTACCACTACACCAACACAGAGAAGTTTGAAACTGACTCTTCATTAACTCAAATAATCCTAGTGACTGCGCACACAACATGGCCAAACGAAAGCAAAAGACAGTACCTGGCCTATCAATCCAATGGAAACTCATTGGCAACACAGTCCATTGGACTAGGCAATTACATGCAGCCATACAAAGTCCATGGGCCTTGCCTCAGAGTCAAACTCACAACCTCTCGCAGCCCAAGAAAAAAGCCTACCACTACAGCAACACAGAGAAGTGTGAAACTGACTCTACATTAATTCACATAATCCTAGTGACTGCGCACACAACATGGCCAAACAAAAGCAAAAGACAGTACCTGGCCTATCATTCCAATTAAAACTCATAGGCAACATAGTCCATTGGACTAGGCAATAACATGCAGCCATACAACGTCCATGGGCCTTGCCTCAAAGTCGAACTCACAACCTCTCGCAGCTCAAGCAAAGAGCCTACCACTACACCAACACAGAGAAATGTGAACCAGACTCTACATTAATTCACATAATCCTAGTGACTGCGCACACAACATGGCCAAACAAAAGCAAAAGGCAGTACCTGGCCTATCAATCCAATGGGAACTCATAGGCAACACAGTCAATTGAACTACGCAATTATATGCAGCCATACAAACTCCATGGGCCTTGCCTCAGAGTCGAACCCACAACCTCTCGCAGCTTAAGCAAAGAGCCTACCCCTAAACCAACACAGAGAAGTTGGGAACTGACTCTACATTAATTCACATAATCCTAGTGACTGCGCACACAACATGGCCAAACAAAAGCAAATGACAGTACCTGGCCTATCAATCCAATGGAAACTCATAGGCAACACAGTCCATTGGACTAGACAATTACATGGAGACATACAAAGTCCATGGGCCTTGCCTCAGAGTCAAACCCACAACCTCGCGCAGCCAAGCAAAGAGCCTACTACTACACCAACACAGAAAAGTGAGAAACTGGTACTACATTAATTCACATAATCCTACCGACTGCGCACACAACATGGCCAAACAAAAGCAAAAGTCAGTACCTGGCTTATCAATCCAATGGAAACTCATAGGCAACACAGTCCATTGGACTAGAAAATTACATGGAGACATACAAAGTCCATGGGCCTTGCCTCAGAGTCAAACCCTCAACCTCTCGCAGCGAAGCAAAGAGCCTACCACTACACCAACACAGAGAAGTGGGAAACTGTTTCTACATTAATTCACATAATCCTACCGACTGCGCACACAACATGGCTAAACAAAAGACAATACCTGGCCTATCAATTCAATGGAAACTCATTGGCAACACAGTCCATTGGACTAGGCAATTACATGCAGCCATACAAAGTCCATGGGCTTTGCCTAAAAGTCAAACCCACAACTTCTCGCAGCCCAAGCAAAGAGCCTACCACTACACCAACACAGAGAAGTGGGAAACTGATTCTACATTAATTCACATAATCCTACCGACTGCGCACACAACATGGCCAAACAAAAGACAATACCTGGCCTATCAATCCAATGGAAACTCATAGGCAACACAGTCCATTAGACTAGTCAAATACATGCAGCCATACAAAGTTCATGGGCCTTGCCTCAGAGTCGAACCCACATCCTCTTGGAGAACAAGCAAAGAGCCTACCACTAAACCAACACAGAGAAGTTGGAAACTGACTCTACATTAATTCACATAATCCTAGTGACTGCGCACACAACATGGCCAAACAAAAGCAAAAGACATTACCTGGCCTATCAATCCAATGTAAACTCATAGGTAACACAGTACATTGGACTAGGCAATTGCATGCAGCCATACAAAGCCCATGGGCATTGCCCCAGAGTCAAACCCACAACCTCTCGTAGCCCAAGCAAAGAGCCTACCAATACACCAACACAGAGAAGTGGAAAACAGATTCTACATTAATTCACATAATCCTAGTGACTGCGCACACAACATGGCCAAACAAAAGCAAAAGACGGTACCTGGCCTATCAATCCAATGGAAACTCATAGGCAACGCAATCAATTGGACTAGGCAATTACATGCAGCCATACAAAGTCCATGGGCCTTGTCTCAGAGTCAAACCCACAACCTCTCTCAGCCCAAGCAAAGAGCCTACCACTACACCAACACAGAGAAAAGCGAAACTGACTCAACATAAATTCACATAATCCTAGTGACTGCGCACACAACATGGCCAAACAAAAGCAAAAGACAGTCCCTGGCCTATCAATCCAATGGAAACTCATAGACAACATAGTCCATTGGACTAGGCAATTACATGCAGCCATACAAAGTCCATGGGCCTTGCCTCAGAGTCAAACCCACAACCTCTGGCAGAACAAGCAAAGAGCTTACAACTACACCAACACAAAAAAGTAGGAAGCTGCGTCTACATTAATTCACATATTCCTAGTGACTGCGCACACAACATGGCCAAACAAAAGCAAAAGACATTACCTGGCCTATCAAACCAGTGGAAACTCATAGGCAACACAGTCCATTGGACAAGACAATTACATGCAGCCATACAAAGTCCATGGGCTTTGCCTCAGAGTCAAACCCACAATTTCTCGCAGCCCAAGCAAAGAGCCTACCACTACACCAACACAGAGACGTTGGTAACAGAGTTTACATTAGTTCACATAATCCTAGTGACTGTGCACACAACATGGCCAAACAAATGCAAAAGACATTATCTGGCCTATCAATCCAATAGAAACTCATAGGCAACACAGTCCATTAGACTAGGCAAATACATGCAGCCATACAAAGTTCATGGGCCTTGCCTCAGAGTCGAACCCACAACCTCTTGGAGAACAAGCAAAGAGCCTACCACTAAACCAACACAGAGAAGTAGGTGAATGACTCTACATTAATTCACATAATCCTAGTGACTGCGCACACAACATGGCCAAACAAAAGCAAAAGACAGTATCTGGCCTATCAATCCAATTGAAGCTCATAAGCAACATAGTCCATTGGACTAGGCAATAACATGCAGCCATACAATGTCCATGGGCCTTGCCTCAAAGTCGAACTCACAACCTCTCGCAGTTTAAGCAAAGAGCCTACTACTACACCAACACAGAGAAATGTGAACCTGACTCTACATTAATTCACATAAACCTAGTGACTGCGCACACAACATGGCCAAACGAAAGCAAAAGTCAATACCTGGCCTATCAATCCAATGGAAACTCATAGGCAACACAGTCCATTATACTAGGCAATTACATGCAGCCATAAAAAGTCCAAGGGCCTTGCCTCAGAGTCAAATCCACAACCTCTCGCAGCTCAAGCAAAGAGCCTACCACTACACCAACACAGAGAAATGTGAAACTGACTCTATATTAATTCACATAATCCTAGTGACTGCGCACACAACATGGCCAAACGAAAGCAAAAGTCAATACCTGGCCTATCAATCCAATGGAAACTCATAGGCAACACAGTCCTTTGGACTAGGCAATTAGATGCAGCCATACAAAGTCCATGAGCCTTGCATTTGAGTCGAACTCACAACCTCTCCCAGCCCAAGCAAAGAGCCTACCACTACACCAACACAGAGAAGTGGGAAACTGACTCAACATTAATTCACATAATCCTAGTGACTGCGCACAAAACATGGCCAAACAAAAGCAAAAGAAGGCACCTGGCCTATCAATCCAATGGAATCTCATAGGTAACATAGTCCATTGGACTATGCAATTACATGCAGCCATAAAAAGTCCATGGGCCTTGCCTCAGAGTCGAACTCACAACCTCTCGCAGCCCAAGAAAAAAGCCTACCACTACAGCAACACGGAGAAGTGTGAAACTGACTCTACATTAACTCACATAATCCTAGTGACTGCGCACACAACATGGCCAAACAAAAGCAAAAGACAGTACCTGGCCTATCAATCCAATGGAAACTCAGAGGCAACCCCATCCATTGGACTAGGCAATTACATGCAGCCATACAGAGTCCATGGGCCTTGCCTCAGAGTCTATCCCACAACCTCTGGCAGAACAAGCAAAGAGCCTACAACCACACCAACACAAAGAAGTAGGAAGCTGCATCTACATTAATTCACATAATCCTAGTGACTGCGCACACAACATGGCCAAACAGAAGCAAAAGACATTACCTGGCCTATCAAGCCAATGGAAACTCATAGGCAACACAGTCCATTGAACTAGGCAATTACATGCAGCCATACAAAGTCCATGGGCCTTGCCTCAGAGTCAAACCCACAACTTCTCGCAGCCAAGCAAAGCGCCTTCCACTACACCAACACAGAGAAGTGGGAAACTGATTCTACATTAATTCACATAATCCTACCGACTTCGCACACAACATAACCAAACAAAAGACAATACCTGGCCTATCAGTCCAATGAAAACTCATAGGCAACACAGTTCATTGGACTAGGCAATTACATGCAGCCATACAAAGTCTATGGGCTTTGCCTCAGAGTCAAACCCACATTTTCTCGCAGCCCAAGAAAAGAGCCTACCACTACACCAACACAGAGAAGTTGAAAACTGAGTTTACATTAGTTCACATAATCCTAGTGACTGCGCACACAACATGGCCAAACAAAAGCAAAAGGTAGTACCTGGCCTATCAATCCAATAGGAACTCATAGGTAACACAGTCAACTGAAATAGGCAATTACATGCATCCATACAAACTCCATGGGCCTTGCCTCAAAGTCGAACCAACAACCTTTCGCAGCTTAAGCAAAAAGACTACCTCTACACCAACACAGAGAAGTAGGTAAAGGACTCTACATTAATTCACATAATCCTAGAGACTGCGCACACAACATGGCCAAACAAATGCAAAAGACATTATCTGGCCTATCAATCCAATGAAATCATAGGCAACATAGTCCATTAGACTAAGCAAATATATGCAGCCATACAAAGTTAATGGGCCTTGCCTCAGAGTCGAACCCACAACCTCTTGGAGAACAAGCAAAGAGCCTACCACTAAACCAACACAGAGAAGTTGGAAACAAACTCTACATTAATTCACAGAATCCTAGTGACTGCGCACACAACATGGCCAAACAAAAGCAAAAGACAGTACCTGGCCTATCAAACCAATGGAAACTCATAGGCAACACAGTCCATTGGACTAGACAATTACATGGAGACATACAAAGTCCATGGGCCTTGCATTAGAGTCGAACCCACAACCTCTCGCAGCCCAAGCAAAGAGCCTACCACTACACCAACACAGAGAAGTGGGAAACTGTTTCTACATTAATTCAAATAATCCTACCGACTGCGCACACAACATGGCCAAACAAAAGACAATACCTGGCCTATCAATTCAAAGGAAACTCATAGGCAACACAATCCATTGGACTTGGCAAATACATGCAGCCATACAAAGTCCATGGGCTTTGCCTCAGAGTCAAACCCACAATTTCTCGCAGCCCAAGGAAATAGCCTACGATTACACCAACACAGAGAAGTTGGAAACTGAGTTTACATTAGTTCACATAATCCTAGTGACTGCGCACACAACATGGCCAAACAAAAGACAATACCTGGCCTATCAATTCAATGGAAACTCATAGGCAACACAGTCAATTGAACTAGGCAATTACATGCTGCCATACAAACTCCATGGGCTTTGCCTCAGAGTCGAACCCACAACCTCTCGCAGTTTAAGCAAAGAGACTACCACTACACCAACACAGAGAAGAAGGTGAATGACTCTACATTAATTCACATAATCCTAGTGACTGCGCACATAACATGGCCAAACAAAAGCAAAAGACAGTACCTGGCCTATCAATCAAATTGAAACTCATAAGCAACAAAGAGACTACAACTACACCAACACAGAGAAGTAGGTGAATGACTCTACATTAATTCACATAATCCTAGTGACTGCGAACACAACATGGCCAAACAAAAGCAAAAGACAGTACCTTGCCTATCAATCCAATTGAAACTCATAGGCAACATAGTCCATTGGACTAGGCAATAACATGCAGCCATACAAAGTCCATGGGCCATGCCTCAAAGTCTAACTCACAAACTCTCGCAGCTCAAGCAAAGAGCCTACCACTACACCAACACAGAGAAATGTGAACCTGACTCTACATTAATTCACATAATCCTAGTAATGTACTGTGTTACCTATGAGTTTACATTGGATTGATAGGCCAGGTAATGTCTTTTGCTTTTGTTTGGCCATGTTGTGTGCGCAGTCACTAGGATTATGTGAATTAATGTAGAGTCGATTTCCAACTTCTCTGTGTTGGATTAGTGGTAGGCTCTTTGCTTGTTCTCCAAGAGGATGTGGGTTCGACTCTGAGGCAAGGCCCATGAACTTTATATGGCTGCATGTATTTGCCTAGTCTAATGGACTGTGTTGCCTATGAGTTTCCATTGGATTGATAGGCCAGGTGTTGTCTTTTGTTTGGCCATGTTGTGTGCGCAGTCGGTAGGATTATGTGAATTAATGTAGAATCAGTTTCCCACTTCTCTGTGTTGGTGTAGTGGTAGGCTCTTTGCTTGGCTGCGAGAGGTTGTGGGTTTGACTCTGAGGAAAGGCCCATGGACTTTGTATGTCTCCATGTAATTGTCTAGTCCAATTGACTGTGTTGCCTATGATTTTCCATTGGATTGATAGGCCAGGTACTGTCTTTTGCTTTTGTTTGGCCATGTTGTGTGCGCAGTCACTAGGATTATGTGAATTAATGTAAACTCAGTTACCAACTTCTCTGTGTTGGTGTAGTGGTAGGCTCTTTGCTTGGGCTGCGAGAAGTTGTGGGTTTGACTTTTAGGCAAAGCCCATGGACTTTGTATGGCTGCATGTAATTGCCTAGTCCAATGGACTGTGTTGCCTATGAGTTTCCATTGAATTGATAGGCCAGGTATTGTCTTTTGTTTGGCCGTGTTGTGTGCGCAGTCGGTAGGATTATGTGAATTAATGTAGAATCAGTTTCCCACTTCTCTGTGTTGGTTTAGGGGTAGGCTCTTTGCTTAAGCTGCGAGAGGTTGTGGGTTCGACTCTGAGGCAAGGCCCATGGAGTTTGTATGGCTGCATGTAATTGCGTAGTTCAATTGACTGTGTTGCGTATGAGTTCCCATTGGATTGATAGGCCAGGTACTGCCTTTTGCTTATGTTTGGCCATGTTGTGTTCGCAGTCACTAGGATTATGTGAATTAATGTAGAGTCAGGTTCACATTTCTCTGTGTTGGTGTAGTGGTAGGCTCCTTGCTTGAGCTGCGAGAGGTTGTGAGTTAGACTTTGAGGCAAGGCCCATGGACTTTGTATGGCTGCATGTTATTGCCTAGTCCAATGGACTATGTTGCCTATGAGTTTCAATTGGATTGATAGGCCAGGTACTGTCTTTTGCTTTTGTTTGGCCATGTTGTGTTCGCAGTCACTAGGATTATGTGAATTAATGTAGAGTCATTCACCTACTTCTCTGTGTTGGTGTAGTTGTAGTCTCTTTGCTTAAGCTGTGAGAGGTTGTGGGTTCGACTCTGAGGCAAAGCACATGGAGTTTGTATGGCAGCATGTAATTGCCTAGTTCAATTGACTGTGTTGCCTATGAGTTTCCATTGAATTGATAGGCCAGGTATTGTCTTTTGTTTGGCCATGTTGTGTGCGCAGTCACTAGGATTATGTGAACTAATGTAAACTCAGTTTCCAACTTCTCTGTGTTGGTGTAATCGTAGGCTATTAACTTTGGCTGCGAGAAATTGTGGGTTTGACTCTGAGGCAAAGCCCATGGACTTTGTATGGCTGCATGTAATTGCCAAGTCCAATGGACTGTGTTGCCTATGAGTTTCCTTTGAATTGATAGGCCAGGTATTGTCTTTTGTTTGGCCATGTTGTGTGCGCAGTCAGTAGGATTATTTGAATTAATGTAGAATCAGTATCCCACTTCTCTGTGTTGGTGTAGTGGTAGGCTCCTTGCTTGGGCTGCGAGAGGTTGTGGGTTCGACTCTAATGCAAGGCCCATGGACTTTGTATGGCTGCATTTAATTGCCTAGTCCAATGTACTGTGTTAGCTTTGAGTTTCCATTGGATTGATAGGCCAGGTACTGTCTTTTGCTTTTGTTTGGCCATGTTGTGTGCGCAGTCACTAGGATTCTGTGAATTAATGTAGAGTCTGTTTCCAACTTCTCTGTGTTGGTTTAGTGGTAGGCTCTTTGCTTGTTCTCCAAGAGGTTGTGGGTTCGACTCTGAGGCAAGGCCCATTAACTTTGTATTACTTTGCTTAGTCTAATGGACTATGTTGCCTATGATTTCATTGGATTGATAGGCCAGATAATATCTTTTGCATTTGTTTGGCCATGTTGTGTGCGCAGTCACTAGGATTATGTGAATTAATGTAGAGTCATTTACCTACTTCTCTGTGTTGGTGTAGTGGTAGTCTCTTTGCTTAAGCTGCGAAAGGTTGTTGGGTCGACTTTGAGGCAAGGCCCATGGAGTTTGTATGGCTGCATGTAATTGCCTATTTTAGTTGACTGTGTTACCTATGAGTTCCTATTGGATTGATAGGCCAGGTACTACCTTTTGCTTTTGTTTGGCCATGTTGTGTGCGCAGTCACTAGGATTATGTGAACTAATGTAAACTCAGTTTTCAACTTCTCTGTGTTGGTGTAGTGGTAGGCTCTTTGCTTGGGCTGCGAGAAAATGTGGGTTTGACTCTGAGGCAAAGCCCATAGACTTTGTATGGCTGCATGTAATTGCCTAGTCCAATGTACTGTGTTGCCTATGAGTTTTCATTGGACTGATAGGCCAGGTAATGTCTTTTGTTTGGTTATGTTGTGTGCGAAGTCGGTAGGATTATGTGAATTAATGTAGAATCAGTTTCCCACTTCTCTGTGTTGGTGTAGTGGAAGGCGCTTTGCTTGGCTGCGAGAGGTTGTGGGTTTGACTCTGAGGCAAGGCCCATGGACTTTGTATGGCTGCATGTAATTGCCTAGTTCAATGGACTGTGTTGCCTATGAGTTTCCATTGGCTTGATAGGCCAGGTAATGTCTTTTACTTTTGTTTGGCCATGTTGTGTGCGCAGTCTCTAGGAATATGTGAATTAATGTAGACGCACCTTCCTACTTTTTTGTGTTGGTGTAGTTGTAAGCTCTTTGCTTGTTCTGCCAGAGGTTGTGGGTTTGACTCTGAGGCAAGGCCCATGGACTTTGTATGGCTGCATGTAATTGCCTAGTCCAATGGACTATGTTGTATATGAGTTTCCATTGGATTGATAGGCCAGGGACTGTCTTTTGCTTTTGTTTGGCCATGTTGTGTGCGCAGTCACTAGGATTATGTGAATTTATGTTGAGTCAGTTTCGCTCTTCTCTGTGTTGGTGTAGTGGTAGGCTCTTTGCTTGGGCTACAAGAGGTTGTGGGTTCGACTCTGAGGCAAGGCCCATGGACTTTGTATGGCTGCATGTAATTGCCTAGTCCAATTGATTGCTTTGCCTATGAGTTTCTATTGGATTGATAGGCCAGGTACTGTCTTTTGCTTTTGTTTGGCCATGTTGTGTGCGCAGTCACTAGGATTATGTGAATTAATGTAGAATCAGTTTTTCACTTCTCTGTGTTGGTGTATTGGTAGGCTCTTTGCTTGGGCTACGAGAGGTTGTGGGTTCGACTCTGGGGCAAGGCCCATGGGCTTTGTATGGCTGCATTTAATTGCCTATGATAATGTACTGTGTTACCTATGAGTTTCCATTGGATTGATAGGCCAGGTACTGTCTTTTGCTTTTGTTTTCCCATGTTGTGTGCGCAGTCACTAGGATTATGTGAATTAATGTAGAGTCGGTTTCCAACTTCTCTGTGTTGGTTTAGTGGTAGGCTCTTTGCTTGTTCTCCAAGAAGTTGTGGGTTCGACTCTGAGGCAAGGCCCATGAACTTTGTATGGCTGCATGTATTTGCCTAGTCTAATGGACTGTGTTGCCTATGAGTTTCCATTGGATTGATAGGCCAGGTATTGTCTTTTGTTTGGCCATGTTGTGTGCGCAGTCGGTAGGATTATGTGAATTAATGTAGAGTCGGTTTCCAACTTCTCTGTGTTGGTGTAGTGGTAGGCTCTTTGCTTGCCTGCGAGAGGTTGTGGGTTTGACTCTGAGGCAAGGCCCATGGACTTTGTATGTCTCCATGTAATTGTCTAGTTCAATGGACTGTGTTGCCTATGAGTTTCCATTGGCTTGATAGGCCAGGTAATGTCTTTTGCTTTTGTTTGGCCATGTTGTGTGCACATTCACTAGGATTATGTGAATTAATGTAGACGCAGCTTCCTACTTCTTTGTGTTGGTGTAGTTGTAGGCTCTTTGCTTGTTCTGCCAGAGGTTGTGGGTTTGACTCTGAGGCAAGGCCCATGGACTTTGTATGGCTGCATGTAATTGCCAAGTCCAATGGACTGTGTTGCCTACGAGTTTCCATTGGATTGATAGGCCAGGTATTGTCTTTTGCTTTTGTTTGGCCATGTTGTGTGCGCAGTCACTAGGATTATGTGAATTAATGTAGAATCCGTTTCCCACTTCTCTGTGTTGGTCTAGTGGAAGCTGCTTTGCTTGGCTGCGAGAGGTTGTGGGTTTGACTCTGCGGCATGGCCCATGGACTTTGTATGGCTGCATGTAATCGCCTAGTTCAATGGACTGTGTTGCCTATGAGTTTCCATTGGCCTGATAGGCCAGGTAATGTCTTTTGCTTTTGTTTGGCCATGTTGTGTGCGCATTCACTAGGATTATGTGAATTAATGTAGACGCAGCTTCCTACTTCTTTGTGTTGGTGTAGTTGTAGGCTCTTTGCTTGTTCTGCCAGAGGTTGTGGGTTTGACTCTGAGGCAAGGCCCATGGACTTTGTATGGCTGCATGTAATTGCCTAGTCCAATGGATTGATAGGCCAGGTACTGTCTTTTGTTTTCGTTTGGCCATGTTTTGTGCGCAGTCACTAGGAATATGTGAATTAATGTAGAGTCAGTTTCACATTTCTCTGTGTTGGTGTAGTGTTAGGCTCTTTGCTTGGGCTGCGAGAGGTTGTGGGTTTGACTCTGAGGCAAGGCCCATGGACTTTTTATGGCTGCATGTAATTGCCTAGTCCAATGGACTGTGTTGCCTATGAGTTTCCATTGGATTGATAGGCCAGGTACTGTCTTTTGTTTTCGTTTGGCCATGTTGTGTGCGCACTCACTAGGATTATGTGAATTAATGTAGAGGCAGGTTCACATTTCTCTGTGTTGGTGTAGTGGTAGGCTCTTTGCTTGAGCTGCGAGAGGTTGTGGGTTTGACTCTGAGGCAAGGCCCATGGACTTTTTATGGCTGCATGTATTTGCCTAGTCCAATGGACTGTGTTGCCTATGAGTTTCCATTGGATTGATAAGCCAGGTACTGTCTTTTGCTTTTGTTTAGCCATGTTGTGTGCGCAGTCGGTAGGATTATGTGAATTAATGTAGAATCAGTTTCCAACTTCTCTGTGTTGGTTTAGTGGTAGGCTCTTTGCTTGTTCTCCAAGAGGTTGTGGGTTCGACTCTGAGGCAAGGCCCATGAACTTTTTATGGCTGCATGTATTTGCCTAGTCTAATGGACTGTGTTGCCTATGAGTTTCCATTGGATTGATAGGCCAGATAATGTCTTTTGCATTTGTTTCGCCATGTTGTGTGCACAGTCACTAGGATTATGTGAACTAATGTAAACTCAGTTTTCCACTTCTCTGTGTTGGTGTATTTGTAGGCTCTTTGCTTGGCTGCGAGAGGTTGTGGGTTTGACTCTGAGACAAGGCCCATGGACTTTGTATGTCTCCAGGTAATTGTCTAGTCCAATGGACTGTGTTGCCTATGAGTTTCCATTGGATTGATGGGCCAGGTACTGTCTTTTGCTTTTGTTTGGCCATGTTGTGTGCGCAGTCACTAGGATTATGTGAATTAATGTAGAGTCAGGTTCACACTTCTCTGTGTTGCTGTAGTGGTAGGCTTTTTTCTTGGGCTGCGAGAGGTTGTGAGTTCGACTCTGAGGCAAGGCCCATGGACTTTGTATGGCTGCATGTTATTGCCTAGTCCAATGGACTATGTTACCCATGAGTTTCAATTGGAATGATAGGCCAGGTACTGTCTTTTGCTTTTGTTTGGCCATGTTGTGTGCGCAGTCACTAGGATTATGTGAATTAATGTAGAATCATTCTTCTACTTCTCTGTGCTCCCTCTCGCAGCTCAAGCAAAGAGCCTACCACTACACCAACACAGAGAAATGTAAACCTGACTCTACATTATTTCACATAATCCTAGTGACTGCGCACACAACATGGCCAAACGAAAACAAAAGACAGTAACTGGCCTATCAATCCAATAGAAACTCATAGGCAACACAGTCCATTGGACTAAGCAATTACATGCAGCCATTCAAAGTCCATGAGCCTTGCATTAGAGTCGAACCCTCAACATCTCGCAGCCCAAGCAAAGAGCCTACCACTACACCAACACAGAGAAGTGGGAAACTGACTCTACATTAATTCCCATAACCCTAGTGACTGCGCACACAACATGGTCAAACAAAAGCAAAAGGCAGTACCTGGCCTATCAATCCAATGGAAACTCATAGGCAACATAGTCCATTGGACTAGGCAATTACATGCAGCCATACAAAGTCCATGGGCCTTGCCTCAGAGTCAAACCCACAACCTCTGGCAGAACAAGCAAAGAGCCTACAACTACAAAAACACAAAGAAGTAGGAAGCTGCGTCTACATTAATTCACATAATCCTAGTGACTGCGCACACAACATGGCCAAACAAAAGCAGAAGACATTACCTAGCCTATCAAGCCAATAGAAACTCATAGGCAACACAGTCAATTGAACAAGGCGATTACAAGCAGCCATACAAACTCCATGGGCCTTGCCTCAGAGTCGAACCCACAACATCTCGCAGCCCAAGCAAAGAGCCTACCACTACACCAACACAGAGAAATTGGAATCTGAGTTTACATTAGTTCACATAATCCTAGTGACTGCGCACACAACATGGCCAAACAAAAGCAAAAGACAGTACCTGGCCTATCAATCCGATGGGAACTCATAGGCAACACAGTCAATTGAACTAGGCGATTACATGCAGCCATACAAACTCCATGGGCCTTGCCTCAGAGTCGAACCCACAACCTCTCGCAGCTTAAGCAAAGAGACTACCACTACACCAACACAGAGAATTAGGTGAATGACTCTACATTAATTCACATAATCCTAGTGACTGCGCACACAACATGGCCATACAAAAGCAAAAGACAGTACCTGGCCTATTAATCCAATGGAAACTCATAGGCAACGCAATCCTTTGGACTAGGCAATAACATGCAGCCATACAAAGTCCATGGGCCTTGCCTCAGAGTCAAAACCACTACCTCTCAAAGCCCAAGCAAAGAGCCTACCACTACACCAACACAGAGAAGTAGGAGAATGATTCTACATTAATTCACATAATCCTAGTGACTGCGCACACAACATGGCCAAACAAAAGCAAAAGACAGTACCTGGCCTATCATTCCAATTGAAACTCATAGGTAACATAGTCCATTGGACTAGGCAATAACATGCAGCCATACAAAGTCCATGGGCCTTGCCTCAGAGTCAAACCCACAACCTCTCGCAGCCAAGCAAAGAGCCTACCACTACACCAACACAGAGAAGTGGGAAACTGATTCTACATTAATTCACATAATCCTACCGACTGCGCACACAACATGGCCAAACAAAAGAAAATACCTGGCCTATCAATCCAATGGAAACTCATAGGCAACACAGTCCATTAGACTAGGCAAATACATGCAGCCATACAAAGCCCATGGGCCTTGCCCCAGAGTCGAACCCACAACCTCTTGTAGCCCAAGCAAAGAGCCTACAAATACACCAACACAGAGAAGTGGAAAACTGATTCTACATTAATTCACATAATCCTAGTGACTGCGCACACAACATGGCCAAACAAAAGCAAAAGACATTACCTGGCCTATAAATCCAATAGAAACTCATAGGCAAAGCAATCAATTGGACTAGGCAATTACATGCAGCCATACAAAGTCCATGGGCCTTGCCTCAGAGTCGAACCCACAACCTCTTGTAGCCCAAGCAAAGAGCTTACAACTACACCAACACAAAAAAGTAGGAAGCTGCGTCTACATTAATTTACATATTCCTAGCGACTGCGCACACAACATGGCCAAACAAAAGCAAAAGACTTTACCTGGCCTATCAAGCCAATGGAAACTCATAGGCAACACAGTCCATTGGACTAAACAATTACATGCAGCCATACAAAGTCCATGGGCTTTGCCTCAGAGTCAAACCCACAATTTCTCGCAGCCCAAGCAAAGAGCCTCCAAAACACCAACACAGACAAGTTGGAAACTGAGTTTACATTAGTTCACATAATCCTAGTGACTGTGCACACAACATGGCGAAACAAATGCAAAAGACATTATCTGGCCTATCAATCCAATGGAAACTCATAGGCAACACAGTCCATTAGACTAGGCAAATACATGCAGCCATACAAAGTTCATGGGCCTTGCCTCAGAGTCGAACCCACAACCTCTTGGAGAACAAGCAAAGAGCCTACCACTAAACCAACACAGAGAAGTTGGAAACTGATTCTACATTAATTCACATAATCCTACCGACTGCGCACACAACATGGCTAAACAAAAGCAAAAGACAGTACCTGGCTTATCAATCCAATGGAAACTCATAGGCAACACAGTCCATTGGACTAGGCAATAACATGCAGCCATAAAAAGTCCATGGGCCTTGCCTCAGAGTCAAACCCACAACCTCTCGCAGCTCAAGCAAAGAGCCTACCACTACACCAACACAGAGAAATGTGAACCTGCCTCTACATTAATTCACATAATCCTAGAGAGTGCGCACACAACATGGCCAAACGAAAACAAAAGACAGTACCTGGCCTATCAATCCAATGGAAACTCATAGGCAACACAGTCCATTGGACTAGGCAATTACATGCAGCCATAAAAAGTCCATGGGCCTTGCCTCAGAGTCAAACCCACAACCTCTCGCAGCCCAAGCAAAGAGCCTAACACTACACCAACACAGAGAAATGTGAAACTGACTCTACATTAATTCACATAATCCTAGTGACTGCCCACACAACATGGCCAAACGAAAGCAAAAGTCAATACCTGGCCTATCAATCCAATGGAAACTCATAGGCAACAAAGTCCATTGGACTAGGCAATTACATGCAGCCATAAAAAGTCCATGGGCCTTGCCTCAGAGTCAAACCCACAACCTCTCACAGCCCAAGCAAAGAGCCTACCACTACACCAACAAAGAGAAATGTGAAACTGACTCTACATTAATTCACATATTCCTAGTGAATGCGCACACAACATGGCCAAACAAAAGCAAAAGAAAGCACCTGGCCTATCAATCCATTGGACTAGGCAATTACATGCAGCCATACAAAGTCCATGGGCCTTGCCTCAGAGTCGAACTCACAACCTCTCGCAGCCCAACAAAAAAGCCTACCACTTCAGCAACACAGAGAAGTATGAAACTGTCTCTACATTAACTCACATAATCCTAGTGACTGCGCACAAAACATGGCCAAACGAAAACAAAAGACAGTACCTGGCCTATCAATCCATTGGACTAGGCAATTACATGCAGCCATACAAAGTCCATGGGCCTTGCCTCAGAGTCAAACCCACAACCTCTCACAGCCCAAGCAAAGAGCCTACCACTACACCAACACAGAGAAGTGCGAAACTGACTCAACATAAATTCACATAATCCTAGTGACTGCGCACACAACATGGCCAAACAAAAGCTAAAGACAGTCCCTTGCCTATCAATCCAATGGAAACTCATAGACAACATAGTCCATTGGAATAGGCAATTACATGCAGCCTCACAAAGTCCATGGGCCTTGCCTCAGAGTCAAACCCACAACCTCTGGCAGAACAAGCAAAGAGCCTACAACTACACCAACACAAAGAAGTAGGAAGCTGCGTCTACATTAATTCACATAATCCTAGTGAATGCGCACACAACATGGCCAAACAAAATCAAAAGACATTACCTGGCCTATCAGGCCAATGGAAACTCATAGGCAACACAGTCCATTGAACTAGGCGATTACATGCAGCCATACAAAGTCCATGGGCCATGCCGCAGAGTCAAACCAACAACCTCTCGCAGCCAAGCAAAGCAGCTTCCACTAGACCAACACAGAGAAGTGGGAAACGGATTCTACATTAATTCACATAATCCTAGTGACTGCGCACACAACATGGCCAAACAAAAGCAAAAGACAATACCTGGCCTATCAATCCAATGGAAACTCGTAGGCAACACAGTCCATTGGACTTGGCAATTACATGCAGCCATACAAAGTCCATGGGCCTTGCCTCAGAGTCAAACCCACAACCTCTGGCAGAACAAGCAAAGAGCCTACAACTACACCAACACAAAGAAGTAGGAAGCTGCGTCTACATTAATTCACATAATCCTAGTGAATGTGCACACAACATGGCCAAACAAAAGCAAAAGACATTACCTGGCCTATCAAGCCAATGGAAACTCATAGGCAACACAGTCCATTGAACTAGACAATTACATGGAGACATACAAAGTCCATGGGCCTTGCCTCAGAGTCAAACCCACAACTTCTCGCAGCCAAGCAAAGAGCCTACCACTACACCAACACAGATAAGTGGGAAACTGATTCTACATTAATTCACATAATCCTACCGACTGCGCACACAACATGGCCAAACAAAAGACAATACCTGGCCTATCAATCCAATGGAAACTCATAGGCAACACAGTCCATTAGACTAGGCAAATACATGCAGCCATACAAAGTTCATGGGCCTTGCCTCAGAGTCGAACCCACAACTTCTTGGAGAACAAGCAAAGAGCCTACCACTAAACCAACACAGAGAAGTTGGAAACCGACTATACATTAATTCACATAATCCTAGTGACTGCGCACACAACATGGGGAAACAAAAGCAAAAGACAGTCCTGGCCTATCAATCCAATGGAAACTCATAGGTAACACAGTACATTATCATAGGCAATTAAATGCAGCCATACAAAGCCCATGGGCCTTGCCCCAGAGTCGAACCCACAACCTCTCGTAGCCCAAGCAAAGAGCCTACCAATACACCAACACAGAGAAGTGAAAAACTGACTCTACATTAATTCACATAATCCTAGTGACTGCGCACACAACATGGCCAAACAAAAGCAAAAGACAGTACCTGGCCTATCAATCCAATAGAAACTCATAGGCAAAGCAATCAATTGGACTAGGCAATTACATGCAGCCATACAAAGTCCATGGGCCTTGCCTCAGAGTCGAACCCACAACCTCTTGTAGCCCAAGCAAAGAGCCTACCACTACACCAACACAGAGAAGAGCGAAACTGACTCAACATAAATTCACATTATCCTAGTGACTGCGCACACAACATGGCCAAACAAAAGCAAAAGACAGTCCCTGGCCTATCAATCCAATGGAAACTCATATACAACATAGTACATTGGACTAGGCAATTACATGCAGCCATACAAAGTCCATGGGCCTTGCCTCAGAGTCAAACCCACAACCTCTGGCAGAACAAGCAAAGAGCTTACAACTACACCAACACAAAAAAGTAGGAAGGTGCGTCTACATTAATTCACATATTCCTAGAGACTGCGCACACAACATGGCCAAACAAAAGCAAAAGACATTACCTGGCCTATCAAGCCAATGGAAACTCATAGGCAACACAGTCCATTGGACTAAACAATTACATGCAGCCATACAAAGTCCATGGGCTTTGCCTCTGAGTCAAACCCACAATTTCTCGCAGCCCAAGCAAAGAGCCTACCACTACACCAACACAGACAAGATGGAAACTGAGTTTACATTAAGAACCTATAAAGATGTGAGTGAACCAGCCAATATAAAAGTATATAATCTTTATTGAAAAATGTGTTAAAAGACAAACACATAAAACAGACAATGATGAGGACACATACAATTAACCTCAGGTGAACCAAAATATACAAGCAATAAATAGCATAAGTGCATAATGGTCATGTATCGGAAAAAAAGTGCACCAAAAAAGGGGTGCTGTCCAAGTTTCTTTGAAGAGCCAATAGTCTTTAGGTAGATGAAGAGTGTCCCAAAGAACACCAATAAGGTGGAACTATATTAAATTTCAAGCTAAACAAAGCTTTTTTCTTCATTCAAGACTAAATGTATGAGAGCCACAATCCTATTGCTACAAAACGTGGCATATAACAGGGGAAACAAAGAATACATGTGTCTATGATATTAACAGGATATAATCCTATAAGATGCAAACATAATAGTTTACAAAAAGCAAATCCTGAATGGATCAGGTGGTATAACCACAACAATGTTTCCAAATGCCTACAGTCCCAAACAGGGGAGAAGCAGGATCTCAACCATACATATAAAGAAAAGGGAGAAACTGACACAAGTGTCAAAATATAACACTTTTTTCACAGGGCTGGACTAGGAGGCCATATTCCCAGTGTTATAATCAGATAGAAGGGCGGAATGGCTGCATTACCACAGTACTATACCTTTACAAGGAAACAGAGTCAGCCATAGGACCGACCCAAACACTGTGGTGAATCCACAAAAACACACACCAGAAGGGTGTTACAGGGCCCAGACTAAAAAGCCATATTCCCAGTACTATAGCCCACAGAAAGGCAGCATGGCTGCAATACCACAGTAATTTGCCCCTACAAGGGAACAAAGTCAGCCATAAGAACCAACCTTAGCACTGAGTGGCAAGCCCACAAAGACACAGACCAGGAAGATAATAACCTGAGGATAAAGGTACCCCGACACGTGTTTCGCAGAAAAGCTTCTTCCAAGGGGAAACACGTGTCGGGGTACCTTTATCCTCAGGTTATTATCTTCCTGGTCTGTGTCTTTGTGGGCTTGCCACTCAGTGCTAAGGTTGGTTCTTATGGCTGACTTTGTTCCCTTGTAGGGGCAAATTACTGTGGTATTGCAGCCATGCTGCCTTTCTGTGGGCTATAGTACTGGGAATATGGCTTTTTAGTCTGGGCCCTGTAACACCCTTCTGGTGTGTGTTTTTGTGGATTCACCACAGTGTTTGGGTCGGTCCTATGGCTGACTCTGTTTCCTTGTAAAGGTATAGTACTGTGGTAATGCAGCCATTCCGCCCTTCTATCTGATTATAACACTGGGAATATGGCCTCCTAGTCCAGCCCTGTGAAAAAAGTGTTATATTTTGACACTTGTGTCAGTTTCTGCCTTTTCTTTATATGTATGGTTGAGATCCTGCTTCTCCCCTGTTTGGGACTGTAGGCATTTGGAAACATTGTTGTGGTTATACCACCTGATCCATTCAGGATTTGCTTTTTATAAACTATTATGTTTGCATCTTATAGGATTATATCCTGTTAATATCATAGACACATGTATTCTTTGTTTCCCCTGTTATATGCCACGTTTTGTAGCAATAGGATTGTGGCTCTCATACATTTAGTCTTGAATGA
Organism: Anomaloglossus baeobatrachus; assembly: GCF_048569485.1. Classification (NCBI taxonomy): domain Eukaryota; kingdom Metazoa; phylum Chordata; class Amphibia; order Anura; family Aromobatidae; genus Anomaloglossus; species Anomaloglossus baeobatrachus. The sequence goes on from NW_027442217.1 coordinate 132,619, forward strand.
AGAAAAAAGCTTTGTTTAGCTTGAAATTTAATATAGTTCCACCTTATTGGTGTTCTTTGGGACACTCTTCATCTACCTAAAGACTATTGGCTCTTCAAAGAAACTTGGACAGCACCCCTTTTTTGGTGCACTTTTTTTCCGATACATGACCATTATGCACTTATGCTATTTATTGCTTGTATATTTTGGTTCACCTGAGGTTAATTGTATGTGTCCTCATCATTGTCTGTTTTATGTGTTTGTCTTTTAACAAATTTTTCAATAAAGATTATATACTTTTATATTGGCTGGTTCACTCACATCTTTATAGGTTCTTACTGCTTAAATGAGTGTAGCTATCTTTACTTTTTGGTCATTCAATTGGTTCTTTTGAGTTTACATTAGTTCACATAATCCTAGTGACTGTGCACACAACATTGCGAAACAAATGCAAAAGACATTATCTGGCCTATCAATCCAATGGAAACTCATAGGCAACACAGTCCATTAGACTAGGCAAATACATGCAGCCATACAAAGTTCATGGGCCTTGCCTCAGAGTCGAACCCACAACCTCTTGGAGAACAAGCAAAGAGCCTACCACTAAACCAACACAGAGAAGGTGGGAACTGACTCTACATTAATTCACATAATCCTAGTGACTGCGCACACAACATGGCCAAACAAAAGCAAAAGACAGTACCTGGCCTATCAATCCAATGGAAACTCATAGGCAACACAGTCCATTGGACTAGACAATTACATGGAGACATACAAAGTCCATGGGCCTTGCTTCAGAGTCAAACCCACAACCTCTCGCAGCCAAGCAAAGAGCCTACCACTACACCAATACAGAGAAGTGGGAAACTGATTCTACATTAATTCACATAATCCTACCGACTGCGCACACAACATGGCTAAACAAAAGCAAAAGACAGTACCTGGCTTATCAATCCAATGGAAACTCATAGGCAACACAGTCCATTGGACTAGGCAATAACATGCAGCCATACAAAGTCCATGGGCCTTGCCTCAAAGTCGAACTCACAACCTCTCGCAGCTCAAGCAAAGAGCTTACCACTACACCAACACAGAGAAATGTGAACCTGCCTCTACATTAATTCACATAATCCTAGTGACTGCGCACACAACATGGCCAAACGAAAGCAAAAGTCCATACCTGGCCTATCAATCCAATGGAAACTCATAGGCAACACAGTCCATTGGACTAGGCAATTACATGCAGCCATAAAAAGTCCATGGGCCTTGCCTCAGAGTCAAACCCACAACTTCTCGCAGCCCAAGCAAAGATCCTACCAATACACCAACACAGAGAAGTGGAAAACAGATTCTACATTAATTCACATAATCCTAGTGACTGCGCACACAACATGGCCAAACGAAAGCAAAAGACAGTACCTGGCCTAACAATCCAATGGAAACTCAGAGGCAACCCCATCCATTGGACTAGGCAATTACATGCAGCCATACAGAGTCCATGGGCCTTGCCTCAGAGTCTATCCCACAACCTTTGGCAGAACAAACAAAGAGCCTACAACCACACCAACACAAAGAAGTAGGAAGCTGCATCTACATTAATTCACATAATCCTAGTGAATGCGCACACAACATGGCCAAACAAAATCAAAAGACATTACCTGGCCTATCAGGCCAATGGAAACTCATAGGCAACACAGTCCATTGAACTAGGCGATTACATGCAGCCATACAAAGTCCATGGGCCATGCCGCAGAGTCAAACCCACAACCTCTCGCAGCCAAGCAAAGCAGCTTCCACTAGACCAACACAGAGAAGTGGGAAACGGATTCTACATTAATTCACATAATCCTAGTGACTGCGCACACAACATGGCCAAACAAAAGACAATACCTGGCCTATCAATCCAATGGAAACTCATAGGCAACACAGTCCATTAGACTAGGCAAATACATGCAGCCATACAAAGTTCATGGGCCTTGCCTCAGAGTCGAACCCACAACTTCTTGGAGAACAAGCAAAGAGCCTACCACTAAACCAACACAGAGAAGTTGGAAACCGATTCTACATTAATTCACATAATCCTAGTGACTGCGCACACAACATGGGGAAACAAAAGCAAAAGACATTACCTGGCCTATCAAGCCAATGGAAACTCATAGGCAACACAGTCCATTGAACTAGACAATTACATGGAGACATACAAAGTCCATGGGCCTTGCCTCAGAGTCAAACCCACAACCTCTCGCAGCCAAGCAAAGAGCCTACCACTACACCAACACAGATAAGTGGGAAACTGATTCTACATTAATTCACATAATCCTACCGACTGCGCACACAACATGGCCAAACAAAAGACAATACCTGGCCTATCAATCCAATGGAAACTCATAGGCAACACAGTACATTATCATAGGCAATTAAATGCAGCCATACAAAGCCCATGGGCCTTGCCCCAGAGTCGAACCCACAACCTCTCGTAGCCCAAGCAAAGAGCCTACCAATACACCAACACAGAGAAGTGAAAAACTGATTCTACATTAATTCACATAATCCTAGTGACTGCGCACACAACATGGCCAAACAAAAGCAAAAGACAGTACCTGGCCTATCAATCCAATAGAAACTCATAGGCAAAGCAATCAATTGGACTAGGCAATTACATGCAGCCATACAAAGTCCATGGGCCTTGCCTCAGAGTCGAACCCACAACCTCTTGTAGCCCAAGCAAAGAGCCTACCACTACACCAACACAGAGAAGAGCGAAACTGACTCAACATAAATTCACATAATCCTAGTGACTGCGCACACAACATGGCCAAACAAAAGCAAAAGACAGTCCCTGGCCTATCAATCCAATGGAAACTCATATACAACATAGTACATTGGACTAGGCAATTACATGCAGCCATACAAAGTCCATGGGCCTTGCCTCAGAGTCAAACCCACAACCTCTGGCAGAACAAGCAAAGAGCTTACAACTACACCAACACAAAAAAGTAGGAAGGTGCGTCTACATTAATTCACATATTCCTAGAGACTGCGCACACAACATGGCCAAACAAAAGCAAAAGACATTACCTGGCCTATCAAGCCAATGGAAACTCATAGGCAACACAGTCCATTGGACTAAACAATTACATGCAGCCATACAAAGTCCATGGGCTTTGCCTCTGAGTCAAACCCACAATTTCTCGCAGCCCAAGCAAAGAGCCTACCACTACACCAACACAGACAAGATGGAAACTGAGTTTACATTAAGAACCTATAAAGATGTGAGTGAACCAGCCAATATAAAAGTATATAATCTTTATTGAAAAATTTGTTAAAAGACAAACACATAAAACAGACAATGATGAGGACACATACAATTAACCTCAGGTGAACCAAAATATACAAGCAATAAATAGCATAAGTGCATAATGGTCATGTATCGGAAAAAAAGTGCACCAAAAAAGGGGTGCTGTCCAAGTTTCTTTGAAGAGCCAATAGTCTTTAGGTAGATGAAGAGTGTCCCAAAGAACACCAATAAGGTGGAACTATATTAAATTTCAAGCTAAACAAAGCTTTTTTCTTCATTCAAGACTAAATGTATGAGAGCCACAATCCTATTGCTACAAAACGTGGCATATAACAGGGGAAACAAAGAATACATGTGTCTATGATATTAACAGGATATAATCCTATAAGATGCAAACATAATAGTTTACAAAAAGCAAATCCTGAATGGATCAGGTGGTATAACCACAACAATGTTTCCAAATGCCTACAGTCCCAAACAGGGGAGAAGCAGGATCTCAACCATACATATAAAGAAAAGGGAGAAACTGACACAAGTGTCAAAATATAACACTTTTTTCACAGGGCTGGACTAGGAGGCCATATTCCCAGTGTTATAATCAGATAGAAGGGCGGAATGGCTGTATTACCACAGTACTATACCTTTACAAGGAAACAGAGTCAGCCATAGGACCGACCCAAACACTGTGGTGAATCCACAAAAACACACACCAGAAGGGTGTTACAGGGCCCAGACTAAAAAGCCATATTCCCAGTACTATAGCCCACAGAAAGGCAGCATGGCTGCAATACCACAGTAATTTGCCCCTACAAGGGAACAAAGTCAGCCATAAGAACCAACCTTAGCACTGAGTGGCAAGCCCACAAAGACACAGACCAGGAAGATAATAACCTGAGGATAAAGGTACCCCGACACGTGTTTCGCAGAAAAGCTTCTTCCAAGGGGAAACACGTGTCGGGGTACCTTTATCCTCAGGTTATTATCTTCCTGGTCTGTGTCAGTTTCTGCCTTTTCTTTATATGTATGGTTGAGATCCTGCTTCTCCCCTGTTTGGGACTGTAGGCATTTGGAAACATTGTTGTGGTTATACCACCTGATCCATTCAGGATTTGCTTTTTATAAACTATTATGTTTGCATCTTATAGGATTATATCCTGTTAATATCATAGACACATGTATTCTTTGTTTCCCCTGTTATATGCCACGTTTTGTAGCAATAGGATTGTGGCTCTCATACATTTAGTCTTGAATGAAGAAAAAAGCTTTGTTTAGCTTGAAATTTAATATAGTTCCACCTTATTGGTGTTCTTTGGGACACTCTTCATCTACCTAAAGACTATTGGCTCTTCAAAGAAACTTGGACAGCACCCCTTTTTTGGTGCACTTTTTTTCCGATACATGACCATTATGCACTTATGCTATTTATTGCTTGTATATTTTGGTTCACCTGAGGTTAATTGTATGTGTCCTCATCATTGTCTGTTTTATGTGTTTGTCTTTTAACAAATTTTTCAATAAAGATTATATACTTTTATATTGGCTGGTTCACTCACATCTTTATAGGTTCTTACTGCTTAAATGAGTGTAGCTATCTTTACTTTTTGGTCATTCAATTGGTTCTTTTGAGTTTACATTAGTTCACATAATCCTAGTGACTGTGCACACAACATTGCGAAACAAATGCAAAATACATTATCTGGCCTATCAATCCAATGGAAACTCATAGGCAACACAGTCCATTAGACTAGGCAAATACATGCAGCCATACAAAGTTCATGGGCCTTGCCTCAGAGTCGAACCCACAACCTCTTGGAGAACAAGCAAAGAGCCTACCACTAAACCAACACAGAGAAGTTGGGAACTGACTCTACATTAATTCACATAATCCTAGTGACTGCGCACACAACATGGCCAAACAAAAGCAAAAGACAGTACCTGGCCTATCAATCCAATGGAAACTCATAGGCAACACAGTCCATTGGACTAGACAATTACATGGAGACATACAAAGTCCATGGGCCTTGCTTCAGAGTCAAACCCACAACCTCTTGCAGCCAAGCAAAGAGCCTACCACTACACCAATACAGAGAAGTGGGAAACTGATTCTACATTAATTCACATAATCCTACCGACTGCGCACACAACATGGCTAAACAAAAGCAAAAGACAGTACCTGGCTTATCAATCCAATGGAAACTCATAGGCAACACAGTCCATTGGACTAGGCAATAACATGCAGCCATACAAAGTCCATGGGCCTTGCCTCAAAGTCGAACTCACAACCTCTCGCAGCTCAAGCAAAGAGCTTACCACTACACCAACACAGAGAAATGTGAACCTGCCTCTACATTAATTCACATAATCCTAGTGACTGCGCACACAACATGGCCAAACGAAAGCAAAAGTCCATACCTGGCCTATCAATCCAATGGAAACTCATAGGCAACACAGTCCATTGGACTAGGCAATTACATGCAGCCATAAAAAGTCCATGGGCCTTGCCTCAGAGTCAAACCCACAACTTCTCGCAGCCCAAGCAAAGATCCTACCAATACACCAACACAGAGAAGTGGAAAACAGATTCTACATTAATTCACATAATCCTAGTGACTGCGCACACAACATGGCCAAACGAAAGCAAAAGACAGTACCTGGCCTATCAATCCAATGGAAACTCAGAGGCAACCCCATCCATTGGACTAGGCAATTACATGCAGCCATACAGAGTCCATGGGCCTTGCCTCAGAGTCTATCCCACAACCTTTGGCAGAACAAACAAAGAGCCTACAACCACACCAACACAAAGAAGTAGGAAGCTGCATCTACATTAATTCACATAATCCTAGTGACTGCGCACACAACATGGCCAAACAGAAGCAAAAGACATTACCTGGCCTATCAAGCCAATGGAAACTCATAGGCAACACAGTCCATTGAACTAGGCAATTACATGCAGCCATACAAAGTCCATGGGCCTTGCCTCAGAGTCAAACCCACAACCTCTCGCAGCCAAGCAAAGCGCCTTCCACTACACCAACACAGAGAAGTGGGAAACTGATTCTACATTAATTCACATAATCCTACCGACTTCGCACACAACATAACCAAACAAAAGACATTACCTGGCCTATCAGTCCAATGAAAACTCATAGGCAACACAGTACATTGGACTAGGCAATTACATGCAGCCATACAAAGTCTATGGGCTTTGCCTCAGAGTCAAACCCACATTTTCTCGCAGCCCAAGCAAAGTGCCTACCACTACACCAACACAGAGAAGTTGAAAACTGAGTTTACATTAGTTCACATAATCCTAGTGACTGCGCACACAACATGGCCAAACAAAAGCAAAAGGTAGTACCTGGCCTATCAATCCAATAGGAACTCATAGGTAACACAGTCAACTAAAATAGGCAATTACATGCAGCAATACAAACTCCATGGGCCTTGCCTCAAAGTCGACCCAACAACCTTTCGCAGCTTAAGCAAAGAGACTACCACTACACCAACACAGAGAAGTAGGTAAATGACTCTACATTAATTCACATAATCCTAGTGACTGCGCACACAACATGGCCAAACAAATGCAAAAGATATTATCTGGCCTATCAATCCAATGAAATCATAGGCAACATAGTCCATTAGACTAAGCAAAGTCATACAAAGTTAATGGGCCTTGCCTCAGAGTCGAACCCACCACCTCTTGGAGAACAAGCAAATAGCCTACCACTAAACCAACACAGAGAAGTTGGAAACAGACTCTACATTAATTCACAGAATCCTAGTGACTGCGCACACAACATGGCCAAACAAAAGCAAAAGACAGTACCTGGCCTATCAATCCAATGGAAACTCAAAGCTAACTCAGTACATTGGACTAGGCAATTACATGCAGCCATACAAAGTCCATGGGCCTTGCATTAGAGTCGAACCCACAACCTCTCGCAGCCCAAGCAAAGAGCCTACCACTACACCAACACAGAGAAGTGGGAAACTGATTCTACATTAATTCAAATAATCCTACTGACTGCGCACACAACATGGCCAAACAAAAGACAATACCTGGCCTATCAATTCAAAGGAAACTCATAGGCAACACAGTCCATTGGACTTGGCAATTACATGCAGCCATACAAAGTCCATGGGCTTTGCCTCAGAGTCAAACCCACAATTTCTCGCAGCCCAAGTTAATAGCCTACGATTACACCAACACAGAGAAGTTGGAAACTGAGTTTACATTAGTTCACATAATCCTAGTGACTGCGCACACAACATGGCCAAACAAAAGACAATACCTGGCCTATCAATTCAATGGAAACTCATAGGCAACACAGTCAATTGAACTAGGCAATTACATGCTGCCATACAAACTCCATGTGCTTTGCCTCAGAGTCGAACCCACAACCTCTCACAGCTTAAGCAAAAGACTACAACTACACCAACACAGAGAAGTAGGTGAATGACTCTACATTAATTCACATAATCCTAGTGACTGCGAACACAACATGGCCAAACAAAAGCAAAAGACAGTACCTGGCCTATCAATCCAATTGAAACTCATAGGCAACATAGTCCATTGGACTAGGCAATAACATGCAGCCATACAAAGTCCATGGGCCTTGCCTCAAAGTCTAACTCACAACCTCTCGCAGCTCAAGCAAAGAGCCTACCACTACACCAACACAGAGAAATGTGAACCTGACTCTACATTAATTCACATAATCCTAGTGACTGCGAACACAACATGGCCAAACATAAGCAAAAGGCAGTACCTGGCCTATCAATCCAATGGGAACTCATAGGCAACACAGTCAATTGAACTACGCAATTACATGCAGCCATACAAACTCCATGGGCCTTGCCTCAGAGTCGAACCCACAACCTCTCGCAGCTTAAGCAAAGAGCCTACCCCTAAACCAACACAGAGAAGTGGGAAACTAATTCTACATTAATTCACACAATCCTACCGACTGCGCACACAACACGGCCAAACAAAAGACAATACCTGGCCTATCAATTCAATGGAAACTCATAGGCAACACAGTCCATTGGACTAGGCAAATACATGCAGCCATACAAAGTCCATGGGCTTTGCCTAAAAGTCAAACCCACAACTTCTCGCAGCCCAAGCAAAGAGCCTACCACTACACCAACACAGAGAAGTTGGTAACTGAGTTTACATTAATTCACATAATCCTAGTGACTGCGCACACAACATGGCCAAACAAAAGCAAAAGACAGTACCTGGCCTATCAATCCAATGGAAAATCATAGGCAACACAGTCCATTGGACTAGACAATTACATGGAGACATACAAAGTCCATGGGCCTTTCCTCAGAGTCAAACCCACAACCTCTCGCAGCCAAGCAAAGAGCCTACCACTACACCAACACAGAGAAGTGGGAAACTGATTCTACATTAATTCACATAATCCTACCGACTGCGCACACAACATGGCCAAACAAAAGACAATACCTGGCCTATCAATCCAATGGAAACTCATAGGCAACACAGTCCATTAGACTAGGCAAATACATGCAGCCATATAAAGTTCATGGGCCTTGCCTCAGAGTCGAACCCACATCCTCTTGGAGAACAAGCAAAGAGCCTACCACTAATCCAACACAGAGAAGTTGGAAACCGACTCTACATTAATTCACATAATCCTAGTGACTGCGCACACAACATGGCCAAACAAAAGCAAAAGACATTACCTGGCCTATCAATCCAATGTAAACTCATAGGTAACACAGTACATTACTAGGATTATGTGAATTAATGTAGAGTCAGGTTCACATTTCTCTGTGTTGGTGTAGTGGTAGGCTTTTTTCTTGGGCTGCGAGAGGTTGTGAGTTCGACTCTGAGGCAAGGCCCATGGACTTTGTATGGCTGCATGTAATTGCCTAGTCCAATGGACTATGTTCTCTATGAGTTTCCATTGGATTGATAGGCCAGGGACTGTCTTTTGCTTTTGTTTGGCCATGTTGTGTGCGCAGTCACTAGGATTATGTGAATTTATGTTGAGTCAGTTTCGCTCTTCTCTGTGTTGGTGTAGTGGTAGGCTCTTTGCTTGGGCTGAGAGAGGTTGTGGGTTTGACTCTGAGACAAGGCACATGGACTTTGTATGGCTGCATGTAATTGCCCAGTCCAATTGATTGCGTTGCCTATGAGTTTCCATTGGATTGATAGGCCAGGTACCGTCTTTTGCTTTTGTTTGGCCATGTTGTGTGCGCAGTCACTAGGATTATGTGAATTAATGTAGAATCTGTTTTCCACTTCTCTGTGTTGGTGTATTGGTAGGCTCTTTGCTTGGGCTACGAGAGGTTGTGGGTTTGACTCTGGGGCAAGGCCCATGGGCTTTGTATGGCTGCATGCAATTGCCTAGTCCAATGTACTGTGTTACCTATGAGTTTACATTGGATTGATAGGCCAGGTAATGTCTTTTGCTTTTGTTTGGCCATGTTGTGTGCGCAGTCACTAGGATTATGTGAATTAATGTAGAGTCAGTTTCCAACTTCTCTGTGTTGGTTTAGTGGTAGGCTCTTTGCTTGTTCTCCAAGAGGATGTGGGTTCGACTCTGAGGCAAGGCCCATGAACTTTGTATGGCTGCATGTATTTGACTAGTCTAATGGACTGTGTTGCCTATGAGTTTCCATTGGATTGATAGGCCAGGTATTGTCTTTTGTTTGGCCATGTTGTGTGCGCAGTCGGTAGGATTATGTGAATTAATGTAGAATCAGTTTCCCACTTCTCTGTGTTGGTGTAGTGGTAGGCTCTTTGCTTGGGCTGCGAGAAGTTGTGGGTTTGACTTTTAGGCAAAGCCCATGGACTTTGTATGGCTGCATGTAATTGCCAAGTCCAATGGACTGTGTTGCCTATGAGTTTCCATTGAATTGATAGGCCAGGTATTGTCTTTTGTTTAGCCATGTTGTGTGCGCAGTCGGTAGGATTATGTGAATTAATGTAGAATCAGTTTCCCACTTCTCTGTGTTGGTGTAGTGGTAGGCTCTTTGCTTGGCTGCGAGAGGTTGAGGGTTTGACTCTGAGGCAAGGCCCATGGACTTTGTATGTCTCCATGTAATTTTCTAGTCCAATGGACTGTGTTGCCTATGAGTTTCCATTGGATTGATAAGCCAGGTACTGACTTTTGCTTTTGTTTGGCCATGTTGTGTGCGCAGTCACTAGGATTATGTGAATTAATGTAGAGTCTGGTTCACATTTCTTTGTGTTGGTGTAGTGGTAGGCTCTTTGCTTGAGCTGCGAGAGGTTGTGAGTTCGACTTTGAGGCAAGGCCCATGGACGTTGTATGGCTGCATGTTATTGCCTAGTCCAATGGACTATGTTGCCTATGAGTTTTAATTGGAATGATAGGCCAGGTACTGTCTTTTGCTTTTGTTTGGCCATGTTGTGTGCGCAGTCACTAGGATTATGTGAATTAATGTAGAGTCAGTTTCACACTTCTCTGTGTTGCTGTAGCGGTAGGCTTTTTTTCTTGGGCTGCGAGAGGTTGTGAGTTCGACTCTGAGGCAAGGCCCATGGACTTTGTATGGCTGCATGTAATTGCCTAGTCCAATGGACTGTGTTGCCTATGAGTTTCCATTGGATTGATAGGCCAGGTACTGTCTTTTGCTTTCGTTTGGCCATGTTGTGTGCGCAGTCACTAGGATTATGTGAGTTAATGAAGAGTCAGTTTCAAACTTCTCTGTGTTGGTGTAGTGGTAGGCTCTTTGCTTTGGCTGCGAGAAGTTGTGGGTTTGACTCTAATGCAAGGTTCATGGACTTTGTATAACTGCATGTATTTGCCTAGTCCACTGGACTGTGTTGCCTATGAGTTTCCATTGGATTGATAGGCCAGGTATTGACTTTTGCTTTCGTTTGGCCATGTTGTGTGCGCAGTCACTAGGATTATGTGAATTAATGTAGAGTCAGTTTCACATTTCTCTGTGTTGGTGTAGTGGTAGGATCTTTGCTTGGGCTGCGAGAAGTTGTGGGTTTGACTCTGAGGCAAGGCCCATGGACTTTTTATGGCTGCATGTAATTGCCTAGTCCAATGGACTGTGTTGCCTATGAGTTTCCATTGGATTGATAGGCCAGGTATGGACTTTTGCTTTCGTTTGGCCATGTTGTGTGCGCAGTCACTAGGATTATGTGAATTAATGTAGAGGCAGGTTCACATTTCTCTGTGTTGGTGTAGTGGTAGGCTCTTTGTTTGAGCTGCGAAAGGTTGTGAGTTCGACTTTGAGGCAAGGCCCATGGACTTTGTATGGCTGCATGTTATTGCCTAGTCCAATGGACTGTGTTGCCTATGAGTTTCCATTGGATTGATAAGCCAGGTACTGTCTTTTGCTTTTGTTTAGCCATGTTGTGTGCGCAGTCGGTAGGATTATGTGAATTAATGTAGAATCAGTTTCCCACTTCTCTGTATTGGTGTAGTGGTAGGCTCTTTGCTTGGCTGCGAGAGGTTGTGGGTTTGACTCTGAAGCAAGGCCCATGGACTTTGTATGTCTCCATGTAATTGTCTAGTCCAATGGACTGTGTTGCCTATGAGTTTCCATTGGATTGATAGGCCAGGTACTGTCTTTTGCTTTTGTTTGGCCATGTTGTGTGCGCAGTCACTAGGATTATGTGAATTAATGTAGAGTCAGTTTCCAACTTCTCTGTGTTGGTTTAGTGGTAGGCTCTTTGCTTGTTCTCCAAGAGGTTGTGGGTTCGACTCTGAGGCAAGGCCCATGAACTTTGTATGGCTGCATGTATTTGCCTAGTCTAATGGACTGTGTTGCCTATGAGTTTCCATTGGATTGATAGGCCAGATAATGTCTTTTGCATTTGTTTCGCAATGTTGTGTGCACAGTCACTAGGATTATGTGAACTAATGTAAACTCAGTTTCCATCTTGTCTGTGTTGGTGTAGTGGTAGGCTCTTTGCTTGGGCTGTAAGAGGTTGTGGGTTTAACTCTGAGGCAAGGCCCATGGACTTTGTATGGCTGCATGTAATTGCCTAGTCCAATGGATTGATAGGCCAGGTACTGTCTTTTGTTTTCGTTTGGCCATGTTTTGTGCGCAGTCACTAGGATTATGTGAGTTAATGTAGAGACAGTTTCACACTTCTCTGTGTTGCTGAAGTGGTAGGCTTTTTTGTTGGGCTGCGAGAGGTTGTGAGTTCGACTCTGAGGCAAGGCCCATGGACTTTGTATGGCTGCATGTAATTGCATAGTCCAATGGACTGCGTTACCTATGAGTTTCCATTGGATTGATAGGCCAGGTGCTTTCTTTTGCTTTTGTTTGGCCATGTTGTGTGCGCAGTCACTAGGAATATGTGAATTAATGTAGAGTCAGTTTCACATTTCTCTTTGTTGGTGTAGTGGTAGGCTCTTTGCTTGGGCTTTGAGAGGTTGTGGGTTTGACTCTGAGGCAAGGCCCATGGACTTTTTATGGCTGCATGTAATTGCCTAGTCCAATGGACTTTGTTGCCTATGAGTTTCCATTGGATTGATAGGCCAGGTATTGACTTTTGCTTTCGTTTGGCCATGTTGTGTGCGCAGTCACTAGGATTATGTGAATTAATGTAGAGTCAGTTTCACATTTCTCTGTGTTGGTGTAGTGGTAGGCTCTTTGCTTGGGCTGCGAGAGGTTGTGGGTTTGACTCTGAGGCAAGGCCCATGGACTTTTTATGGCTGCATGTAATTGCCTAGTCCAATGGACTGTGTTGCCTATGAGTTTCCATTGGATTGATAGGCCAGGTACTGTCTTTTGTTTTCGTTTGGCCATGTTGTGTGCGCACTCACTAGGATTATGTGAATTAATGTAGAGGCAGGTTCACATTTCTCTGTGTTGGTGTAGTGGTAGGCTCTTTGCTTGAGCTGCGAGAGGTTGTGGGTTTGACTCTGAGGCAAGGCCCATGGACTTTTTATGGCTGCATGTTATTGCCTAGTCCAATGGACTGTGTTGCCTATGAGTTTCCATTGGATTGATAAGCCAGGTACTGTCTTTTGCTTTTGTTTAGCCATGTTGTGTGCGCAGTCGGTAGGATTATGTGAATTAATGTAGAATCAGTTTCCAACTTCTCTGTGTTGGTTTAGTGGTAGGCTCTTTGCTTGTTCTCCAAGAGGTTGTGGGTTCGACTCTGAGGCAAGGCCCATGAACTTTGTATGGCTGCATGTATTTGCCTAGTCTAATGGACTGTGTTGCCTATGAGTTTCCATTGGATTGATAGGCCAGATAATGTCTTTTGCATTTGTTTCGCCATGTTGTGTGCACAGTCACTAGGATTATGTGAACTAATGTAAACTCAGTTTCCAACTTGTCTGTGTTGTTGTAGTGGTAGGCTCTTTGCTTGGGATGCGAGAAATTGTGGGTTTGACTCTGAGGCAAAGCCCATGGACTTTGTATGGCTGCATGTAATTGTTTAGTCCAATGGACTGTGTTGCCTATGAGTTTCCATTGGCTTGATAGGCCAGGTAATGTCTTTTGCTTTTGTTTGGCCATGTTGTGTGCGCAGTCGCTAGGAATATGTAAATTAATGTAGACGCAGCTTCCTACTTTTTTGTGTTGGTGTAGTTGTAAGCTCTTTGCTTGTTCTGCCAGAGGTTGTGGGTTTGACTCTGAGGCAAGGCCCATGGACTTTGTATGGCTGCATGTAATTGCCTAGTCCAATGGACTATGTTGTATATGAGTTTCCATTGGATTGATAGGCCAGGGACTGTCTTTTGCTTTTGTTTGGCCATGTTGTGTGCACAGTCACTAGGATTATGTGAACTAATGTAAACTCTGTACCAACTTCTCTGTGTTGGTGTAGTGGTAGGCTCTTTGCTTGGGCTACAAGAGGTTGTGGGTTCGACTCTGAGGCAAGGCCCATGGACTTTGTATGGCTGCATGTAATTGCCTAGTCCAATTGATTGCTTTGCCTATGAGTTTCTATTGGATTTATAGGCCAGGTAATGTCTTTTGCTTTTGTTTGGCCATGTTGTGTGCGCAGTCACTAGGATTATGTGAATTAATGTAGAATCAGTTTTCCACTTCTCTGTGTTGGTGTATTTGTAGGCTCTTTGCTTGGGCTACAAGAGGTTGTGGGTTCGACTCTGGGGCAAGGCCCATGGGCTTTGTATGGCTGCATGTATTTGCCTAGTCTAATGGACTGTGTTGCCTATGAGTTTCCATTGGATTGATAGGCCAGGTATTTTCTTTTGTTTGGCCATGTTGTGTGCGCAGTCGGTAGGATTATGTGAATTAATGTAGAATCAGTTTCCCACTTCTCTGTGTTGGTGTAGTGGTAGGCTCTTTGCTTGGCTGCGAGAGGTTGTGGGTTTGACTCTGAGGCAAGGCCCATGGACTTTGTATGTCTCCATGTAATTGTCTAGTCCAATGGACTGTGTTGCCTATGAGTTTCTATTGGATTTATAGGCCAGGTACTGTCTTTTGCTTTTGTTTGGCCATGTTGTGTGCGCAGTCACTAGGATTATGTGAATTAATGTAGAGTCAGGTTCACATTTCTCTGTGTTGGTGTAGTTGTAGGCTCTTTGCTAGAGCTGCGAGAGGTTGTGAGTTAAACTTTGAGGCAAGGCCCATGGACTTTGTATGGCTGCATGTTATTGCCTAGTCCAATGGACTATGTTACCTATGAGTTTCAATTGGAATGATAGGCCAGGTACTGTCTTTTGCTTTTGTTTGGCCATGTTGTGTGCGCAGTCACTAGGATTATGTGAATTAATGTAGAGTCAGTTTCACACTTCTCTGTGTTGATGTAGTGGTAGGCTTTTTTCTTGGGCTGCGAGAGGTTGTGAGTTCGACTCTGAGGCAAGGCCCATGGACTTTGTATGGCTGCATGTAATTGCCTAGTCCAATGGACTATGTTGTCTATGAGTTTCCATTGGATTGATAGGCCAGGGACTGTCTATTGCTTTTGTTTGGCCATGTTGTGTGCGCAGTCACTAGGATTATGTGAATTTATGTTGAGTCAATTTCGCACTTCTCTGTGTTGGTGTAGTGGTAGGCTCTTTACTTGGACTTTGAGAGGTAGTGGTTTTGACTCTGAGGCAAGGCCCATGGACTTTGTATGGCTGCATGTTATTGCCTAGTCCAAAGGATTGCGTTGCCTATGAGTTTCCATTGGATTAATAGGCCAGGTACTGTCTTTTGCTTTTGTTTGGCCATGTTGTGTGCGCAGTCACTAGGATTATGTGAATTAATGTAGAGTCATTCACCTAATTCTCTGTGTTGGTGTAGTGGTAGTCTCTTTGCTTAAGCTGCGAGAGGTTGTGGGTTCGACTCTGAGGCAAGGCCCATGGAGTTTGTATGGCTGCATGTAATCGCCTAGTTCAATTGACTGTGTTGCCTATGAGTTCCCATCGGATTGATAGGCCAGGTACTGTCTTTTGCTTTTGTTTGGCCATGTTGTGTGCGCAGTCACTAGGATTATGTGAACTAATGTAAACTCAGATTCCAACTTCTCTGTGTTGGTGTAGTGGCAGGCTCTTTGCTTGGGCTGCGAGAAATTGTGGGTTCGACTCTGAGGCAAGGCCCATGGAGTTTGTATGGCTGCATGTAATCGCCTAGTTCAATTGACTGTGTTGCCTATGAGTTTCCATTGGCTTGATAGGCTAGGTAATGTCTTCTGCTTTTGTTTGGCCATGTTGTGTGCGCAGTCACTAGGATTATGTGAATTAATGTAGACGCAGCTTCCTACTTCTTTGTGTTTTTGTAGTTGTAGGCTCTTTGCTTGTTCTGCCAGAGGTTGTGGGTTTGACTCTGAGGCAAGGCCCATGGACTTTGTATGGCTGCATGTAATTGCCTAGTCCAATGGACTATGTTGCCTATGAGTTTCCATTGGATTGATAGGCCAGGTACTGCCTTTTGCTTTTGTTTGACCATGTTGTGTGCGCAGTCACTAGGGTTATGGGAATTAATGTAGAGTCAGTTTCCCACTTCTCTGTGTTGGTGTAGTGGTAGGCTCTTTGCTTGGGCTGCGAGAGGTTGTGGGTTCGACTCTAATGCAAGGCTCATGGACTTTGAATAGCTGCATGTAATTGCTTAGTCCAATGGACTGTGTTGCCTATGAGTTTCTATTGGATTGATAGGCCAGTTACTGTCTTTTGTTTTCGTTTGGCCATGTTGTGTGCGCAGTCACTAGGATTATGTGAAATAATGTAGAGTCAGGTTTACATTTCTCTGTGTTGGTGTAGTGGTAGGCTCTTTGCTTGAGCTGCGAGAGGTTGTGAGTTCGACTTTGAGGCAAGGCCCATGGACTTTGTATGGCTGCATGTAATTGCCTAGTCCAATTGATTGCTTTGCCTATGAGTTTCTATTGGATTGATAGGCCAGGTACTGTCTTTTTCTTTTGTTTGGCAATGTTGTGTGCGCAGTCACTAGGATTATGTGAATTAATGTAGAGTCATTCACCTACTTCTCTGTGTTGGTGTAGTGGTAGTCTCTTTGCTTAAGCTGCCAGAGGTTGTGGGTTCGACTCTGAGGCAAGGCCCCTGGAGTTTGTATGGCTGCATGTAATTGCCTATTTCAATTAACTGTTTTGCCTATGAGTTCCCATTGGATTGATAGGCCAGGTACTGTCTTTTGCTTTTGTTTGGCCATGTTGTGTGCGCAGTCACTAGGATTATGTGAACTAATGTAAACTCAGTTTCCAACTTCTCTGTCTTGGTGTAGTGGTAGGCTCTTTGCTTGGGCTGCGAGAAATTGTGGGTTTGACTCTGAGGCAAAGCCCATGGACTTTATATGGCTGCGTGTAATTGCCTAGTCCAATGGACTGTGTTGCCTATGAGTTTCCATTGGATTGATTGGCCAGGTATTATCTTTTGTTTGGTTATGTTGTGTGCGCAGTCGGTAGGATTATGTGAATTAATGTAGAATCAGTTTCCCAGTTCTCTGTGTTGCTGTAGTGGAAGGCTCTTTGCTTAGCTGCAAGAGGTTGTGGGTTTGACTCTGAGGCAAGGCCCATGGAGTTTGTATGGCTGCATGTAATTGCCTAGTTCAATTAACTGTGTTGCCTATGAGTTCCCATTGGATTGATAGGCCAGGTACTGTCTTTTGCTTTTGTTTGGCCATGTTGTGTGCGCAGTCACTAGGATTATGTGAATTAATGTAGACGCAGCTTCCTACTTCTTTGTGTTGGTGAAGTTGTAGGCTCTTTGCTTGTTCTGCCAGAGATTGTGGGTATGACTCTGAGGCAAGGCCCATGGACTTTGTATGGCTGCATGTAATTGCGTAGTCCATTGGACTATGTTGTCTATGAGTTTCCATTGGATTGATAGGCCAGGGACTGTCTTTTGTTTTTGTTTGGTCATGTTGTGTGCGCAGTCACTAGGATTATGTGAATTAATGTAGAGTCATTCTCTTCTCTGTGTTGGTGTAGTGGTAGGCTCTTTCCTTGGGTTACAGGAAGTTGTGGGTTTGACTTTGAGGCAAAGCCCATGGACTTTGTATGGTTGAATGTAATTGCCTAGTCCAATGGACTGTGTTGCCTATGAGTTTTCATTGAATGAATAGGCCAGGTATTGTCTTTTGTTTGGCCATGTTGTGTGCGCAGTCGGTAGGATTATGTGAATTAATGTAGAATCAGTTTCCCACTTCTCTGTGTTAGTGTAGTGGTAGGCTTTTTGCTTGGCTGCGAGAAGTTGTGGGTTTGACTCTGAGGCAAGGCCCATGGACTTTGTATGTCTCCATGTAATTGTCTAGTCCAATGGACTGTGTTGCCTATGAGTTTCCATTGGATTGATAGGCCAGGTACTGTCTTTTGCTTTTGTTTGGCCATGTTGTGTGCGCAGTCACTAGGATTATGTGAATTAATGTAGAAATGGTTTTCCACTTCTCTGTGTTGGTGTATTGGTAGGCTCTTTGCCTTGGCTATGAGAGGTTGTGGGTTTGACTCTGGGGCAAGGCCCATGGGCTTTGTATGGCTGCATGTAATTGCCTAGTCCAATGTACTGTGTTACCTATGAGTTTCCATTGGATTGATAGGCCACGTACTGTCTTTTGCTTTTGTTTGGCCATGTTGTGTGCGCAGTCACTAGGATTATGTTAATTAATGTAGAGTCGGTTTCCAACTTCTCTGAGTTGGTTTAGTGGTAGGCTCTTTGCTTGTTCTCCAAGAGGTTGTGGGTTCGACTCTGAGGCAATGCCCATGAACTTTACATGGCTGCATGTAAGTGCCTAGTCTAATGGACTGTGTTGCCTATGAGTTTCCATTGGATTGATAGGCCAGATAATGTCTTTTGCATTTGTTTGGCCATGTTGTGTGCGTAGTCACTAGGATTATGTGAATTAATGTAGAGTCATTCACCTACTTCTCTGTGTTGGTGTAGTGGTAGGCTCTTTGCCCTGGCTACGAGAGTTTGTGGGTTCGACTCTGGGGCAAGACCCATGGGCTTTGTATGGCTGCATGTAATTGCCTAGTCCAATGTACTGTGTTACCTATGAGTTTCTATTGGATTGATAGGCTAGGTACTGTCTTTTGCTTTTGTTTGGCCATGTTGTGTGCGCAGTCACTAGGATTATGTTAATTAATGTAGAGTCGGTTTCCAACTTCACTGAGTTGGTTTAGTGGTAGGCTCTTTGCTTGTTCTCCAAGAGGTTGTGGGTTCGACTCTGAGGCAAGGCCCATGAACTTTGTTTGGCTGCATGTAATTGCCTAGTCTAATGGACTGTGTTGCCTATGAGTTTCCATTTGATTGAATGGCCAGGTACTGTCTTTTGTTTTCGTTTGGCCATGTTGTGTGCGCAGTCACTAGGATTATGTGAATTAATGCTATTGGATTTTTCAAGTCAGTATTCACACAGCAGTTTCTGCTATTTCATGTATTCCCCTTACATAGTCACTGGTGTGCATACCTTATCTCCCCATAGTGATGTTTTTTTAGGTTTTTGCACCCAGTTCGGACTTAGAATGGTGTTCCAAACGTTATTCCTATTTGTTAGTATTTTTTCGTTTGTGAACCCTCCCCAACCACACCTATTGCCAATCCATATCATACGCATAAATAGCCTGGGTCTCAGCTTCCCATACACGGTAGGTTTTTTAACTGCATGAGAGGACACACACAAGCTAGGGACCCCAACGTAGAGAAATACTTTGGCGTAGTGTTGGGGCTCTATTGCATTGATCAATTCAGTAGCTAAATTTCTCTTGATTCATATGTTCATGGCAGTAATGCAGATTCCATTTTTCACATATTCACTCTTGCATATAGCTATTGAATTTTTCAAGTCAGTATTCACACAGCAGTTTCTGCTATTTCATGTATTCCCCTTACATAGTCACTGGTGTGCATACCTTATCTCCCCATAGTGCCTGGGATCTGACCCAGACACTAGCAGTTTTGCACTCCTACCCAAAACTGGGCTGTTCCCTGAACTCACTACCTCCACGGTTCAACTCTTAACTGAACTTCAACTAACTAACTGGTTTTCCCACCTCCAGGCCTGTGAACTCCTTGGTGGGTGGGGCCAACCGCCTGGCACCGCCCCACCTGGTGTGGACATCAGCCCCTGGAGGGAGGCAACAACGGTTTTGTGTCTGACTAGTGTAACTATCCGGGAAAGGGGGTGTGTGTGTGTGTTATGTCTGTGACTAACTGGCTAGTCCAGGGCGTCACACTTGCACCCCCTTCTTGTGATGTGAAGGTGTGTAGTCAGTGCCTACGTGTAATTCCTGACACCACTCCTCTGGCTGACTTGGTGAGCTGTCACTGACTGGGTGGGGTGCAGTAATGGTGGATGCTGCTGCTGCTTGGATAGCATGTGTATCTACTGTGAACAGCTTATCAATGGTGGAAAATCGGGGCAGCTTAACCTCTTGCTCTCCGCAGTTCAACACTCTCACGCGCACTCTTCCCTTCCGTATTAATGAATAAAACTGTGATATAAATAGTATATAGATACCCCACAAATGCAGATAAAGGTAGGTTATGGGAAAAGGGAGAAGAGGGAAACAGGAAAATAGTGTAATAAAGTATACCTTCCAGGGGGGAGAGGAAATGGCAGCACAGCCAGTGGAGGTGAAGCAAGGGGAAGCCTGCAACTAAATTGTTGAGAGCATTATCACATGGTGACTGAGCCTGATTGTAACGGGAGCATAGAGGTGCCGATCCTGTCTTACCTGCGTTGGTGTAGAAGTGGGTTTCCAGTGGTGGAGTCAGCTGTGTGCAGTGGTGGCTGTGGGTTCTTTTATGTGCGACCGTAGTAATAGCTGCGCCCACTTCCTGTATGGGAGTGGAATGCAGTGAGGCTAATGGAACGCACGTCCACGTGCCGCGCCCCTGAAGGTAATACCGATCATTGAATACAAAAAAATTTCTCATACTACTGTATGGGGGTCCCTATATTTAATATGATATCCAAGCCACAGCATCCACCGTTACTTCACCACACCCATTCAGTGACAGCTCACCAAGTCAACCAGAGGAGTGGTGTAAGGAATTACACGTAGGCACTGACTCCACACCTTCACATCACAAGAAGCGGGTCCACAGGGTAGTGCAAGAATACGAGCAAGTCTTCAGCAAACATCCGCTAGACTTTGGGAGAATAAAAGGGGTCCATATTCATGGTTTAAGAACTTGGGTTCTAACGTGCCCAGAGTATGCTCCACTCTATGCTCCCTTTACAATCAGGCTCAGTCACCATGTGATAACGCTCTCAACTCTTTAGTTGCAGGCTTCCTTTTGCTTCACCTCCACTGGCTGTGCTGCCATTTCCTCTCACCCCCAGAAGGTATACTTTATTACACTATTTTCCTCTTTCCCTGTTCCCCCTTTTCCCATAACCTACCTTTATTTACAATTGTGGGGTATCTATATGATATTTACATCATAGTTTTATTCATTAGTGCGGAAGGGAAGAGTGCCCGTGAGAGTGTTAAACTGCGGAGAGCAGGAGGTTAAGCTGCCCCGACTTGCCACCATTGATAAGCTGTTCACAGTAGATACACATGCTATCCAAGTAGCAGCATCCACTATTACTGCACCCCACCCAGTCAGTGACTGCTCACCAAGTCAGCCAGAGGAGTGGTGTAAGGAATTACACGTAGGCACTGACTCCACACCTTCACATCACAAGAAGCGGGTCCACAGGGTAGTGCAAGAATACGAGCGAGCAAGTCTTCAGCAAACATCCGCTAGATTTTGGGGGAATAAAAGGGGTCCAACACTACATCCCCACAGGTGCACACCCACCCATCAAAGAGAGCTATAAGCCAATACCACCTTCACATTACCAGTGTACCAAGGACATGTTGAGCAACATGAAGGCGGCTGGGGTTATCCGTGACAGTTGTAGCCTTTGGGCAGCTCCGTTGGTCCTGTTAAAGAAGAAGGACAGCACCACTCCCCCGTATTGAGGAATCGCTAGCTGCATTGAGAACTGCAAATTATTTTTCTACCCTTGATCTCACTAGTCACTATTGGCTAGTGTCCGTTGCTGAGGCAGACCGGGGGAAGACCGCCTTTGCCACCCCTATGGCGCTGGAGGTCGGCAGACTGTTGTTCAAAAGCAGTGTCTGACGAACAAATTTGCTTCATCCTGAGGAACTGGCCAGTCGGTACGGCCCGGATGGTGGAGGGGGTATGAGCAGAAGAAGCATGCAGCAGTGCGTTGACTGATGTTTCCTTCCTATGGACGTCGGTCTGAACAATTCGCTCAGAACCGAATGAAATTTTAATATCCAGGAAGTCAACGCAACTGCTGCTATGCTTATGCGTCAATCTGATGTTAAAGGTGTTGTTATTAAGTTCCTCCATAAATGTCTCGAGCTGCTCCACAGTGCCCTGCCAAAAAATCAAAATATCATCAATATACCTTAGCCAGCACTGCACATGGGCGCCAGCCCCTGCACCTACGTCACCAAAAACCAACCAATCCCAGTACCTCTGCCTTCTATCTAGGTGCCTTGAGTTATGTCCTGTAAACTGTCACAGCGACCCAGACACACATGTGTAGTAGGGGAATATCCCTGCTGAGATGCCAGTGCTAGAGCACTCGTTTGCTGTGGAGTTGAACGCTATGTGAGCAGTTCTTACCTTCAATGAGCAGAAGTCTCTTTTTTCAGATTTCAATATCTCTGTGGGTATCTGGCAGAAATATGGAATACTCTTTACTGCTAAGACCCTGTACACCACTCCCACTAAAGGGGGCTTTACACGCTGCGACATCGCTAATGCGGAGTCGTTGGGGTCACGGAATTTGTGACGCACATCCGGCCGCATTAGCGATGTTGCTACGTGTGACACCGATGAGCGATTTTGCATCGTTGCAAAAACGTGCAAAATCGCTCATCGGTGACATGGGTCTCCATTCTCGATTATCGTTACTGCAGCAGTAACGATGTAGTTCGTCGCTCCTGCGGCAGCACACATCACTCCGTGTGACACCGCAGAAACGAGGAACCTCTCCTTACCTGCCTCCCAGCCGCTATGAGGAAGGAAGGAGGTGGGCGGGATGTTCCGGCCACTCATCTCCGCCCCTCCGCTGCTATTGGGCGATCGCTCAGTGACGTCGCTGTGACGCCGCACGGACCGCCCCCTTAGAAAGGAGGCGGTTCGCCGGTCACAGCGACGTCGCCGGTCAGGTAAGTATGTGTGACGGGTCTGGTCGGTGTTGTGCGGCATGGGCAGCGATTTGCCCGTGTCGCGCAACAGATGGGGCGGGTACCCACACTAGCGATATCGGGACTGATATCGCAGTGTGTAAAGTAGCCTTTAGTCACATGACCAAGACTGTATCTGTGTCCCTACAACACACTTGAGACAAATGTGTGTGTGAGCCTGCATTGTGGGGTATATATAATATATTATAGAGCTGGGAAGGATCATTCTAAGCAGTGAGCTGTTCCAGTATTTGTAGGAAAATACCCAGTAGAAGCATCAAACACAGCACCAATACCTCCCATCAGTATCCCACCACAGTGCCATGTAACCCATGCCCTACACTCCCATCTACACCAATACTATACAGGCACAAACTAGTATATCTGACTAAAAGCCCCCAAAATATGAAGAACGGCCTATAGTTGAGTGTGGATATAAAATCTATGTGAGCAGAGCTAGAATAGAAATCACTGATCGCATTGAAGTCATTCTGACCATAAATCACCATGATATCAAGGTGAGGAGTTGTGTGTTACTGCTGGGAGGAAAGGGTTAACAGTGGAATATTAAGGTGCATTTCTGTGTGCAGTGTTACTAGTCAATGTAACAATTCAATATGAGCTGCTCTTGGTGCCGGGGGAGGGAGATGCTCTCCTGAGCAAGATAGATGGGGAATGAACATGATATCTATATAGTGTAAGGCAGGGGGTCTCAAACTCGGCTGGGTGTATGGGCCGCACAGAGGAAAAAAATAATTTGGGGGGCTGCATTCTTTGCAGGACAAAGTGACATTTTTATTGGTACCATATATATATATTTTTTTCACACACCTTTGGATGACTGATTTTCAACATTTTTCACTTGTTTATTATAACAAATGTGCACATTCTTTGGTTAAATCTAAAAAAAAAAAATTTGATGTTAAAAAAAAGTCATGCCTTATTTTGTTTTTTTTTACATTTTATCCCTTTCTTTTAACTAATAGTGTTACAATTATGACGCTAGCGTTTTGTGAAGGGAATGCTTTGCCTACTTCCGTGACTATGGCCTTCCGGAACTGCTGCATTTTGGCTGACCTCTCCGCCTCGGGAATAAGAGACATAAAGTTCTCCTTGTAGCGTGGGTCTAACAGTGTTACCAACCAGTAATGATTGTCGGCCAAGATGTTCTTAACGCGAGGGTCACGAGACAGGCAGCTTACCATAAAGTCATCCATGTGCGCCAGACTCTTAACAGCCATCACTTCAGTATCCAGACCAACACGATGACTGAACATGCTGTCCTCCTCCTTCTCCTCCTCCTCCTCCTCCTCCTCCTCCTCATCATCTACCCTGTCCTCTGGCCAGCCACGCTGAACTGAGCATATGATTGGTATGCATGTCATATCCTCAATTTGGCCGGAGAGTTGCTCCATGTCTTCATCCTCCTCCTCGTCATAGTCCTCCACTGCACGTTGTGATGAGACGAGGCTGGACTGTGTGTTATCACCCACACCCACTACTGTTTCTTGCTCCAACTCATCGTGTTCCGCCTGCAATGCATCATGTTTGGTTTTGAGCAGAGACCGTTTTAGAAGGCAGAGAAGCGGTATGGTGACGCTAATAATGGCGTCATCGCCGCTCACCATCTTGGTGGAGTCCTCAAAGTTTTGGAGGATGGTACATAGGTCGGACATCCATCTCCACTCCTCAGGTGTTATGTGTGGAGTTTGACCCATTTCCCGACGGCTTAGGTGATGCAGGTACTCAACAACTGCCCTCTTCTGCTCACATATCCTGATCAACATGTGCAGAGTTGAATTCCAACGCGTGGGGACATCACACACCAGTCTGTGAGCCGGAAGATGCAAACGACGCTGAAAGCCGGCAAGGCCGGCTGAAGCAGTAGGTGACTTTCGAAAATGTGCAGACAGGCAGCGAACTTTTACCAGCAGATCAGACAGCTCTGGGTATGACTTTAGAAACCGCTGAACCACGAGGTTGAGCACATGGGCCATGCATGGAACATGTGTCAGCTGGCCTCGCCTCAAAGCCGCCACCAGGTTCCGGCCATTGTCACACACAACCTTTCCTGGCTTTAGGTTCAGAGGTGTTAGCCAGTGATCTGCATGCTGTTTTAGAGCTGTCCACACCTCTTCTGCATTGTGGGGTTTGTCACCTATGCAGATTAGCTGCAGCACAGTCTGTTGCCGCTTCGCCGAGGCAGTGCTGCAGTGCTTCCAGCTTGGGACTGGTGTGGAGGGTAAAGTGGATGAGGATGCGCAGGAGGAGGAGGAGGCTGAAGAGCATGACATTCCGGAGCTGTAGAGTGTGGGTGAAACCCTGACTGAGGTAGGGCCTGCAAACCTTGGTGTGGGAAGGACTTGTTCCGTTCCTCGCTCAAACTGGGTCCCAGCTGGGCTGGGCTGGGTCCCTACCCGGCTGGGTAGGGCGTTGTGGGGGGTTTGTCTATCTCCGTTTGAGGTGAGTTTGTTTAAGTTAGCCTTTCTTTGGCGTTTTTTGGAGCCCTGCGGGTTGGGGAGTTGGTATCGCCCAGTAAGGCGTTCCCCGGGGGCTTGGATTGGGGTGACATTATGTCAGTGGAAAACGGAGTTGAATTTTGGATTAGGAAATCGAAAACTGATCAGAGAGGTGTGGGTAGACTAGTCCGTTTGGGGATGGTTGTGGCATCTGATATGTGCCCGTTCAAGTGTCTCGGGAATTTTCAACAGATCCGTCCGAAGGTGGATGGCCCCTTATTATGTCACGAGGATGGGTCCTTTTTATCGAGATACCAATTTGTGAGTGTTTTTAGGGCATGTTTGAAGTCGTTGGGGTTAGATCCGAAGTCTTTCGGATTGGGGCAGCGACGGAGGCCTCTATATGCGGCCTACCGGAGGAGACAGTTAAGCAGATTGGTAGGTGGAAGTCGCAGCGCTTTAAGTCGTATGTACGTCCCCAGGTGGTTGTTGGCAATTGAGGGGAAAAGGGGGGGTATTAGGGTAGCAATGGGGGGGTGAGAGTGTGTGTTTTTTGTCAATTTGGTTTGGTGAGGCAATAAAATGGTGTCGTCTGTACATTTTGTATTGCAGAAGCACCCCCTCTTCCTTCCCTGGTCTGGATCCTTGGCCACTCTTATGTGTATTGGGGAGCCCGACGAGCGGACGCGAGATGGAACGGGAGACAGCTAGGTTTTGAGAAGGACCTGGCTCTCGTGCGATGGCTCGGTGTTCGGGGGTTAGGGTGGAACAGGGTGTTGCAGGAGGTGCATAGATACGCCCGGTTGGACAGACCTCCTGACATGTTAGTGTTGCATGCCGGGGGGAATGATTTGGGTGGGCATCCTTTTCGAATCTTGATAAAGGACATCAAACATGATTTGTTACGGTTATGGGTGTCGTTTCCAGGTCTAACGATAGTCTGGTCGGAGATAGTAGCGAGAAAGAGTTGGCAGAAAGCGCGGTCAGTTGACAGGTTGAACAAGGCGCGGGCGAAGGTTAATAGGGTGATCTCGAAGTTTGTTAGTCGGAACGGGGGTATAGCAATACGGCATGTTGAGTTGGAAAGGACGGAAGAGGAATTTTGGTTGGCTGACGGGGTACACCTTAATGCGGTGGGAACTGACTTATGGGCTCTTGGCTTGCAGGGAGGTATTGAGAGGGCCCTTTGGTTGCGGGGGGTCTCAGGCACTTGAAGGGTTTCAAGGTGCCTTCGTTGTGGTGTTGTTTATTGGTGGGTCCTTGAAGTTGGTTTAAAATTGGTTCGGGGATTCATCCGGGTATGGATCCCCTCATTGGCAGAATTGATGGTCCCCTGGTGATTTTGGGGGGGAACCCCGACGGGGTATGTCGGGGCCCCTGGGGGTGGGGTTGGGGTTGACGGAGGATTAACCCTTACCATTTGGTGCTCCTGAGCCAGTGTGGGTAACGGCTGGGAGCAAGTTGAGGTTTTTTATTGCTCGGTTATGGGAATCACCAGGGTTTTGGTAGCTTCAAGGACCTTACCACATTGCAAATTTTATTGGTTATGTATTCTTGTTAATAAAATGGCTGCTATGGCCAAAATTATCCAAAGATAAATTTGTGTCTGTGTAATTACTTTTAAATAAGAAATGGGAATGGAGGTGTGGGGTATGAAAGGAAGACCGGAGTCAACAATTCCAGGGTCAAGCATGTTTATTTGCCTAAGCTTCGTTCCAGGGTAGAAAGGGTAAGAGTGCCTTTCAGAATTCGAAGTGGTCGGACTGTACGGGCCACCAAGAACTGCAGGAGAGCTTGAACATCTTCCCATGGATTTGCGACATCCTCCCTCATCAGTTACGTAGGTAAGCAGGTTCTCAGCATTGCAGCCCATTTGTTATCTTAAGTTAGTTAAGCGGGGTTAACTAACCTGTCAGTTCAGCCTCAGGTCTAAAGCAGAGGCCTGGACTCCACTCCTTACTCCTCACTCCACAACTCTCCTTAAAAACAACTGACTCCTTTTTCCTGCCCCGGGGTCTCCAGACCCCTAGGTGGGCGTTTCCTTCCGTCTGGTCCTGCCCACTGGTGTGCCTGTCTTTCCCTGGGGGAGGTGACTAGGGTTTTCTGGTTGGCTTTGTGTGACTTAGGTGAGGGAAGTTGTTATGCGGGGGCCTATGTGTGACTACCTGCAGTGTCAGGGCGTCA
Organism: Anomaloglossus baeobatrachus; assembly: GCF_048569485.1. Classification (NCBI taxonomy): domain Eukaryota; kingdom Metazoa; phylum Chordata; class Amphibia; order Anura; family Aromobatidae; genus Anomaloglossus; species Anomaloglossus baeobatrachus. The sequence continues at coordinate 160,127 of NW_027442217.1, forward strand.
CATATGTATGTGTGTATGTCTGCTAAAGGAATCCGCACCGTCATATTTACAAACACAAAATGTTGACTCTATGCACAGAAGAGAGTCATTCTATTTACATGATTTGTGTTTTTTTACCTTTTAAAACTATCATTAAATGTTAAGTTTTAGTTAGGGATTTATGCTTCTGTCTGTCTCTCTCCCAGTCTCTGTCATCTGTCTGTCTCTGTGTGTCTCTATCTCTATCCATGTCTGTCTGTCTCTCTATCTCTGTCTGTCTCTCTGTGTCTGTCTGTCTCTCTCTCTCTTTGTGGCTGTCTGTTTCTATGTCTGTCTGTCTCTTTTCCAGGCCTGTCTCTTTTCCAGGTCTGTCTCTTTTCCAGGTCTGTCTCTTTCCCTGTCTGTCTGTCTCTTCCCCTGTCTGTCTCTTCCCCTGTCTGTCTCTTCCCCTGTCTGTCTCTGTATTTCTTTGTCTGTCTCTGTCTTTCTCTTCCCCTGTCTGTCTCTTTCCCTGTCTCTCTCTGCCTGTCTCTCTTTGTCTCTCTCTGTCTGACTCATTCCCCGTTTGTCTCTTTCCCTGTCTATCTCTGTATTTCTTTGTCTGTCTCTATCTGTCTGTCTCTCTCTGTCTGTCTCTTCCCCTGTCTGTCTCTTTCCCTGTCGGTCTGCCTTTTCTCCTGCCTGTCTCTGTATGTTTGTCTCTGTCTGTTTCCCTATCTGCCTCTGTCTCTTTCTCTGTCTCTGTCTGTCTGCCTTTTTTCCCTGTCTATCTCTGTCTGTCTCTTTCCCTGTCTGCCTCTGTCTGTTTGTCTCTGTCTCTTTCCCTGTCTGTCTATGCCTATCTGTCTCTGTCTGTTTGTCTCTCAGTCTGTGTCTGTCTCTCTCTATCTGTCTCCCCACTGACATCATATTATCTCACACATAAGCTTCTTATACTATGAATGTCCTTTGTTCTTATAGCAACCAATCACAGCTGCTATTAATAACTTGCAGCTCCCACCTCCATTCAGTTTAATGGAGGCAGGTTTTTTGGAGAGTAACTGTAAAGCGCGGGGTTAAATATTCCTGTTAAAACATAGTCTACGACGTTCCCTGAGTCACATGAGGTGTCTGCAAAATTTTGTGTTTGTAAATATGACGGTGCGGATTCCTTTAGCAGACATACACACATACATATGTGACGCCCTGACACTGCAGGTAGTCACACATAGGCCCCCGCATAACAACTTCCCTCACCTAAGTCACACAAAGCCAACCAGAAAATCCTAGTCACCTCCCCCAGGGAAAGACAGGCACACCAGTGGGCAGGACCAGACGGAAGGAAACGCCCACCTAGGGGTCTGGAGACCCCGGGGCAGGAAAAAGGAGTCAGTTGTTTTTAAGGAGAGTTGTGGAGTGAGGAGTAAGGAGTGGAGTCCAGGCCTCTGCTTTAGACCTGAGGCTGAACTGACAGGTTAGTTAACCCCGCTTAACTAACTTAAGACAACAAATGGGCTGCAATGCTGAGAACCTGCTTACCTACGTAACTGATGAGGGAGGATGTCGCAAATCCATGGGAAGATGTTCAAGCTTTCCTGCAGTTCTTGGTGGTCCGTACAGTCCGACCACTTCGAATTCTGAAAGGCACTCTTACCCTTTCTACCCTGGAACGAAGCTTACGCAAATAAACATGCTTGACCCTGGAATTGTTGACTCTGGTCTTCCTTTCATACCCCACACCTCCATTCCCATTTCTTATTTAAAAGTAATTACACAGACACAAATTTATCTTTGGATAATTTTGGCCATAGCAGCCATTTTATTAACAAGAATACATAACCAATAAAATTTGCAATGTGGTAAGGTCCTTGAAGCTACCAAAACCCTGGTGATTCCCATAACCGAGCAATAAAAAACCTCAACTTGCTCCCAGCCGTTACCCACACTGGCTCAGGAGCACCAAATGGTAAGGGTTAATCCTCCGTCAACCCCAACCACACCCCCAGGGGCCCCGACATACCCCGTCGGGGTTCCCCCCCAAAATCACCAGGGGACCATCAATTCTGCCAATGAGGGGATCCATACCCGGATGAATCCCCGAACCAATTTTAAACCAACTTCAAGGACCCACCAATAAACAACACCACAACGAAGGCACCTTGAAACCCTTCAAGTGCCTGAGACCCCCCGCAACCAAAGGGCCCTCTCAATACCTCCCTGCAAGCCAAGAGCCCATAAGTCAGTTCCCACCGCATTAAGGTGTACCCCGTCAGCCAACCAAAATTCCTCTTCCGTCCTTTCCAACTCAACATGCCGTATTGCTATACCCCCGTTCCGACTAACAAACTTCGAGATCGCCCTATTAACCTTCGCCCGCGCCTTGTTCAACCTGTCAACTGACCGCGCTTTCTGCCAACTCTTTCTCGCTACTATCTCCGACCAGACTATCGTTAGACCTGGAAACGACACCCATAACCGTAACAAATCATGTTTGATGTCCTTTATCAAGATTCGAAAAGGACGCCCACCCAAATCATTCCCCCCGGCATGCAACACTAAGATGTCAGGAGGTCTGTCCAACCGGGCGTATCTATGCACCTCCTGCAACACCCTGTTCCACCCTAACCCCCGAACACCGAGCCATCGCACGAGAGCCAAGTCCTTCTCAAAACCTAGCTGTCTCCCGCTCCATCTCGCGTCCGCTCGTCGGGCTCCCCAATACACATAAGAGTGGCCAAGGATCCAGACCAGGGAAGGAAGGGGGGGTGCTTCTGCAATACAAAATGTACAGACGACACCATTTTATTGCCTCACCAAACCAAATTGACAAAAAACACACACTCTCCCCCCCCCCATTGCTACCCTAATACCCCCCCCTTTTCCCCTCAATTGCCAACAACCACCTGGGGACGTACATACGACTTAAAGCGCTGCGACTTCCACCTACCAATCTGCTTAACTGTCTCCTCCGGTAGGCCGCACATAGAGGCCTCCGTCGCTGCCCCAATCCGAAAGACTTCGGATCTAACCCCAACGACTTCAAACATGCCCTAAAAACACTCACAAATTGGTATCTCGATAAAAAGGACCCATCCTCGTGACATAATAAGGGGCCATCCACCTTCGGACGGATCTGTTGAAAATTCCCGAGACACTTGAACGGGCACATATCAGATGCCACAACCATCCCCAAACGGACTAGTCTACCCACACCTCTCTGATCAGTTTTCGATTTCCTAATCCAAAATTCAACTCCGTTTTCCACTGACAATGTCACCCCAATCCAAGCCCCCGGGGAACGCCTTACTGGGCGATACCAACTCCCCAACCCGCAGGGCTCCAAAAAACGCCAAAGAAAAGGCTAACTTAAACAAACTCACCTCAAACGGAGATAGACAAACCCCCCACAACGCCCTACCCAGCCCAGCCCAGCTGGGACCCAGTTTGAGCGAGGAACGGAACAAGTCCTTCCCACACCAAGGTTTGCAGGCCCTACCTCAGTCAGGGTTTCACCCACACTCTACAGCTCCGGAATGTCATGCTCTTCAGCCTCCTCCTCCTCCTGCGCATCCTCATCCACTTTACCCTCCACACCAGTCCCAAGCTGGAAGCACTGCAGCACTGCCTCGGCGAAGCGGCAACAGGCTGTGCTGCAGCTAATCTGCATAAGTGACAAATCCCACAATGCAGAAGAGGTGTGGACAGCTCTAAAACAGCATGCAGATCACTGGCTCACACCTCTGAACCTAAAGCCAGGAAAGGTTGTGTGTGACAATGGCCGGAACCTAGTGGCGGCTTTGAGGCGAGGCCAGCTGACACATGTTCCATGCATGGCCCATGTGCTCAACCTCGTGGTTCAGCGGTTTCTAAAGTCATACCCAGAGCTGTCTCATCTGCTGGTAAAAGTTCGCCGCCTGTCTGCACATTTTCGAAAGTCACCTACTGCTTCAGCCGGCCTTGCCGGCTTTCAGCGTCATTTGCATCTTCCGGCTCACAGACTGGTGTGTGATGTCCCCACGCGTTGGAATTCAACTCTGCACATGTTGATCAGGATATGTGAGCAGAAGAGGGCAGTTGTTGAGTACCTGCATCACCTAAGCCGTCGGGAAATGGGTCAAACTCCACACATAACACCTGAGGAGTGGAGATGGATGTCCGACCTATGTACCATCCTCCAAAACTTTGAGGACTCCACCAAGATGGTGAGCGGCGATGACGCCATTATTAGCGTCACCATACCGCTTCTCTGCCTTCTAAAACGGTCTCTGCTCAAAACCAAACATGATGCATTGCAGGCGGAACACGATGAGTTGGAGCAAGAAACAGTAGTGGGTGTGGGTGATAACACATAGCCCAGCCTCGTCTCATCACAACGTGCAGTGGAGGACTATGACGAGGAGGAAGATGAAGACATGGAGCAACTCTCCGGCCAAATTGAGGATATGACATGCATACCAGTCATATGCTCAGTTCAGCGTGGCTGGCCAGAGGACAGGGTAGATGAGGAGGAGGAGGAGAAGGAGGAGGACAGCATGTTCAGTCATCGTGTTGGTCTGGATACTGAAGTGATGGCTGTTAAGAGTCTGGCGCACATGGATGACTTTATGGTAAGCTGCCTGTCTCGTGACCCTCGCGTTAAGAACATCTTGGCCGACAATCATTACTGGTTGGTAACACTGTTAGACCCACGCTACAAGGAGAACTTTATGTCTCTTATTCCCGAGGCGGAGAGGTCAGCCAAAATGCAGCAGTTCCGGAAGGCCATAGTCACGGAAATAGGCAAAGCATTCCCTTCACAAAACGCTAGCGTCATAATTGTAACACTATTAGTTAAAAGAAAGGGATAAAATGTAAAAAAAAACAAAATAAGGCATGACTTTTTTTTAACATCACATTTATTTTTTTTAGATTTAACCAAAGAATGTGCACATTTGTTATAATAAACAAGTGAAAAATGTTGAAAATCAGTCATCCAAAGGTGTGTGAAAAAAATATATACATATATGGTACCAATAAAAATGTCACTTTGTCTTGCAAAGAATGCAGCCCCCCAAATTATTTTTTTCCTCTGTGCGGCCCATACACCCAGCCGAGTTTGAGACCCCCTGCCTTACACTATATAGATATTATGTTCATTCCCCATCTATCTTGCTCAGGAGAGCATCTCCCTCCCCCGGCACCAAGAGCAGCTCATACTGAATTGTTACATTGACTAGTAATGTGAAGCCCCACAGGTGTTGTGCAGCTGCATTACCTTCAGGGACTCCACGCTGCTGGATCTGGATCACAGGTAGGAGATCTTCTCTGTAGTCGTGACGCCACTCTCAGATTTGCGGTCAGTGGGGACCGCCACTGCAGGTTAAGGGCTGCCTGGGGCTGATGGTGGGTGCAGTCGGATGTAGTGGCCTCCTGAGAGTGAGGCAAGCCCCAGGGCCCTGTGTAGTTGTGTAGAACTACAAGGCGCAGAATGACTCCACACAAGCAGGATGTCTTTCAGGGTTTTTACTCACAGTTGATGGCAGGGTGAGTGACCCGGGCATAGCTGGGATGAACCAGGTGGGAACCAGGTGTCCTTCAGGCTGACTTGTGAGGGTGACTACTAACTCGCCTTCCTTAGCCCTTGTTGGTTTGGGGTAACCCCGACTTTTAGTCCCTATGGGGGTCACCCAGGGAAGATGCTGCAGCCTCTCTCCCCTTCGTTTGCCGTGTGCTTGTCGCCTGGACCAGGCCACTCCAGCTGCTTGCCTCCTGTGACCTATGGGCCCTAACTGTGGCTACGTGGCTGCGGCTTTTAGTTGTTGTGGTGTGGGCTTTGAGGGCCCCACACCGGCAGGTTTAGCAAAAGAAAGATGGATCTATCTCCGCTCCGGGATCTGCCGCCCGTTTGGGCCTGGTACTCTCTAGCAGTCTCCTTACTTCCCACTCCGTGCCCTCTCTTTAGCTGAAGATGGATTTCGGGTAGCACTCCTAGTTGACCGTTCTCCCCCGTCAATAGCCACTGCGCGGGCGCTGTTAGACAGCACAAGCCCCACAGGTCTGCTCCTCACTGAGCCCTATGGAGTTCTGCCCTAACCGACTCACTGCCCCTCCTCTCCTGTTCTTGCCTACGCCACTTAGTAACCAGACTCTCTTACCACACCCCTTGAGAGGAGATGGAGGCCGTGCTCATGCTTCGCCCCCTCCTGGGATCCCCAGGGGTCCTCTCATAGGTACATGTGTGAGACCTGATCACTATGCGCCTGTGTTCCACACCCCGGTCAGCCTTCCGGATTACCTGTATTGTACTGTCCCCAGCATGGGTGCAGTACTCAGTGGTGCCTGACCAGGTCAGGGGCGCCACATTCCCCCTTAGTTATCACCAGCACGTCCTCGGGCTGCAAGACAACATTTTAAATGCATAAAACATTAAAACATGGTAAAACATTTTAAGATCACCAGGTATCATACATCACCACCCTCCACCCACAAGTCCGTTAACCCACCCAAAACCCTTTCAGGAGGCAGGTCACCGGTTTCTTTTGGTAACCAGGTCTGGGCCATCCACTTCCCCAGACCTTTCCTCCAATCTGCCTCTCCCGTTGGCCGCGCCTTCAGCCACTTCTGGCAGGATGTAGAGGCGGCTTTCATGGGCTGGTGGTTTCAGGGTATACCTGGCCCGGTGGATCCGCGCCTTCAGCCTCTTCTGGCAGGATGTAGAGGCGGCCTCCACAGTTGGTGCTGACCAGGTACCCTCTTTGTGGTGGAGAGCCAGGCCCCATAAACAGGCATGCTCTCTGGTCGCAGGCGAGCCAAGGCCCTATATACGGACGGACTCCTCCTGGTCGCAGACGAGCCAAGCCCCTAAACAGGCTGGCTCTGGTGGTGGTGCCTCTGGTGTAACTATTTACACTGCGAGAGTTTGTGGCTATAGCCAGTTCATAGCCTTAAGGTTTATGGTTTTCTCACAATAGTTTTTGTGGGCACATGCTTAAACTTGAGAACGTTGCAAAACAAACTTTTCAAAACTTGTAACTTCTGTGCTTTATGTGGATTCCTCTACTCCTCCATACCAGGGCTTTGGCCGGTAGGGCTGCGGCACCTGCTGCTTTCTTGCTCTTTGTCGTCGTCGGAGGTAGTCTCATCTGTAGGTTCCTTGTCTTTTCTTTCTTGATCTTCATCTGTGTCCTTTTCTGCATCTGTTTCTTTATCTTTAGGACATGGTGCAACATCCAGTGCATACCATCCTCTTTCTCCTTGATGCATAGTGAACTGTACTGAGTCTCCAATTTTCAAATTCCTTCCAGGGTGTCCTCTGGGCAAGTGGGCTCTCACATCCCTTCTATTAACGAAAATTCCTTCTTTCATGCCTCGTGCCACAATAAAGCCGTATCCGCTTTTCAAATTAAAGTCCTCCACAACTCCTCTACAAAGGGGTCCTCTAGCCTGTGCCTTGGCTCTTCTCAGGAACTTTTTCTCTTGTAGATCTCTGGCCGTAACTTCTCTCTGCTCTGGGAATGGCGATGCAGGGGACAGTGTTGTTCTATTACGACGCCGTGTCTTACGGGCTGGATCTTGCTTGGTTGCTGTTACTTCGCTGCCTGCAGGCCCCCAGGTAAGGTTGCTGGACAAATCTTCCTCAGCCGATGGGGTCAGGTCTTCTTCATCCCAGCGGGAATATGGTAGCATCTCCGGCTCTGGGCATGGATCCACTGCTGGTGGCTCCTGAGTCAGCTCCTTAGCTTCTTGCCCTCCTCTCCCCCTTAGTTCTTCGCTGCACTCTGCTTGTGGCAGCGCTGGGGATGAGTGTTCCTCAGCTGGCCCAGGCGGTGGACTCTTCGGCGTGGTTGCTGCCGGGATTGCCTTAGGAGTGTGCGGAGGGAGCATGTACTGGTCCACCATCTCCTGTGGGAACTTGGCCTCCAGGTCAGCCTTCAGCTGCCAGTATGCGGGGTCCTCCCCCAGCATGGATTTCCTAGCAGGGAGCTCCTTAGCCTGGGGAGCGGTGTCTGCTCTGGCCCTACAGGCCGGGGTAAATGAGGGTACGTCTGTCTTTTCTTGGCGGACCGCGCCTGGCATGGCGGCGGCCTGGTCTTGGCGGGCCGCGCCTGGCATGGCGGCGGCCTGGTCTTGGCGGGCCGCGCCTGGCATGGCGGCGGCCTGGATCGGCGTTGCAGCCTCGCTGGGATCCGTGCAGGTGGAGCTGGGCGTCGCTGCGGTGATCGGGGCTTGGCGGGCCGCACCTGGCGTGGCTGCGGCCTGGTTCAGCATCTCACTGGCGGCGCGGACGAGCGTCGCGGCTGCGGTGGGATCTTGGCGGACTGGGCTCAGCAGGGTGGCAGCCTGGGTCAGCGTCACACCTGCGGCACGGATGAGTATCGCCGTGGCAGTCGGGCCTTTGCGGGCTAGGCGGGGCATCGCTGCGGCGGCCTGGATTTGGCGGGCCGCATCTAGCGTGGCTGCGGCCTCGCTCGGCGTCGCCGCGCCGGGCGCCTCTTCTGGGACCGCGGGCGTAGCTGCAGGGGTCGGAGCACTTGCGCTGGCCGGGGCATCTCTGGACTCACCCATCTGTGGCAGCATCGGGGTCTGAGTCGTCGCCGCTCGGTCTGGCAGGCGTCGCGCGACTCCCTCCTCGTAGGTCCGCACCGCCGCAGCCATCTCCAGGAGCTCCGTGCGTCCCTCACTGAGCTGTCGTACAATCCTAGCCTCCAGCTGGTCGCAGAAGATAGCGAGCTCCCGGCACCACCAGGCAGCAGAGCCTGGCTCTGGGTATCCGCGTCTGGACTCCATTTTCTCTAGCACACTGCTGGGTTCTCTTCTGCTCCGCCGTCTCTGGACGCTTCCGCTTTCTTCACCAGCGAGGTCCGAACTCTGCAGGGGATCTCTGGGTAGCCACACCTCTTCGTGGGCGGTAACTTCTTCCAGCGCGGGCTGCTGTTGTTTTTCAGCGCGCTTTTCATGGTGGCAATATGGCGGCGCTTCCAATTTTTCAAGCGGACCGCCCAGGCACATGGTCACCTGTCTGAACAGGTCTAGTCCTTATCCTGTTCGTGACGCCAGATGTGAAGCCCCACAGGTGTTGTGCAGCTGCATTACCTTCAGGGACTCCACGCTGCTGGATCTGGATCACAGGTAGGAGATCTTCTCTGTAGTCGTGACGCCACTCTCAGATTTGCGGTCAGTGGGGACCGCCACTGCAGGTTAAGGGCTGCCTGGGGCTGATGGTGGGTGCAGTCGGATGTAGTGGCCTCCTGAGAGTGAGGCAAGCCCCAGGGCCCTGTGTAGTTGTGTAGAACTACAAGGCGCAGAATGACTCCACACAAGCAGGATGTCTTTCAGGGTTTTTACTCACAGTTGATGGCAGGGTGAGTGACCCGGGCATAGCTGGGATGAACCAGGTGGGAACCAGGTGTCCTTCAGGCTGACTTGTGAGGGTGACTACTAACTCGCCTTCCTTAGCCCTTGTTGGTTTGGGGTAACCCCGACTTTTAGTCCCTATGGGGGTCACCCAGGGAAGATGCTGCAGCCTCTCTCCCCTTCGTTTGCCGTGTGCTTGTCGCCTGGACCAGGCCACTCCAGCTGCTTGCCTCCTGTGACCTATGGGCCCTAACTGTGGCTACGTGGCTGCGGCTTTTAGTTGTTGTGGTGTGGGCTTTGAGGGCCCCACACCGGCAGGTTTAGCAAAAGAAAGATGGATCTATCTCCGCTCCGGGATCTGCCGCCCGTTTGGGCCTGGTACTCTCTAGCAGTCTCCTTACTTCCCACTCCGTGCCCTCTCTTTAGCTGAAGATGGATTTCGGGTAGCACTCCTAGTTGACCGTTCTCCCCCGTCAATAGCCACTGCGCGGGCGCTGTTAGACAGCACAAGCCCCACAGGTCTGCTCCTCACTGAGCCCTATGGAGTTCTGCCCTAACCGACTCACTGCCCCTCCTCTCCTGTTCTTGCCTACGCCACTTAGTAACCAGACTCTCTTACCACACCCCTTGAGAGGAGATGGAGGCCGTGCTCATGCTTCGCCCCCTCCTGGGATCCCCAGGGGTCCTCTCATAGGTACATGTGTGAGACCTGATCACTATGCGCCTGTGTTCCACACCCCGGTCAGCCTTCCGGATTACCTGTATTGTACTGTCCCCAGCATGGGTGCAGTACTCAGTGGTGCCTGACCAGGTCAGGGGCGCCACAGTAACACTGCACACAGAAATGCACCTTAATATTCCACTGTTAACCCTTTCCTCCCAGCAGTAACACACAACTCCTCACCTTGATATCATGGTGATTTATGGTCAGAATGACTTCAATGCGATCAGTGATTTCTATTCTAGCTCTGCTCACATAGATTTTATATCCACACTCAACTATAGGCCGTTCTTCATATTTTGGGGGCTTTTAGTCAGATATACTAGTTTGTGCCTGTATAGTATTGGTGTAGATGGGAGTGTAGGGCATGGGTTACATGGCACTGTGGTGGGATACTGATGGGAGGTATTGGTGCTGTGTTTGATGCTTCTACTGGGTATTTTCCTACAAATACTGGAACAGCTCACTGCTTAGAATGATCCTTCCCAGCTCTATAATATATTATATATACCCCACAATGCAGGCTCACACACACATTTGTCTCAAGTGTGTTGTAGGGACACAGATACAGTCTTGGTCATGTGACTAAAGGCTACTTTACACACTGCGATATCGGTCCCGATATCGCTAGTGTGGGTACCCGCCCCCATCTGTTGCGCGACACGGGTAAATCGCTGCCCATGCCGCACAACACCGACCAGACCCGTCACACATACTTACCTGCCCGGCGACGTCGCTGTGACCGGCGAACCGCCTCCTTTCTATCTATCTAATACGATGACAACAGCTCTCCATACCTGCAGTCCACCACAAGGACCACCCTCTCTAATCCCTGAAAAATGAAATCATCCTCAGTGACGAAGAGAGGGGGCTAAGCGCCCCCATGGTCTCAGAGCATTAACTCTTCTAAGAGTCCTAAGAGTCCTGCTCACACTGATGGGGTGCAGCTGTGGGACCCTATTTTCAGAGATGATGTCCTCCACCCAACTCTCAAAAAGCTGAAAGGGTCTTCAGTAGAGATGGATAGTCGAGCTGGGCTATCAGACGGTCACCTCTGTAGCTGTAGTGTCATTTTTCCTATGGTCCAATGTGTAAATTAAACAAAAAAGTGCACGTTTGTTATGATGTCCAAGATGGGGACCAGGATGTGGACATAATAAAAAATTAGGGAACATGATAGGAGACATTTCTACAATACATATAATCATTCTTATCTATCTAATACGATGACAACAGCTCTCCATACCTGCAGTCCACCACAAGGACCACCCTCTCTAATCCCTGAAAAATGAAATCATCCTCAGTGACGAAGAGAGGGGGCCAAGCGCCCCCCATGGTACCAGAGCATTGACTCTTCTAAGAGTCCTAAGAGTCCTGCTCACACTGATGGGGTGAAGCTCTGGGACCCTATTTTCAGAGATGATGTCCTCCACCCGACTCTCAAAAAGCTGAAAGGGTCTTCAGTAGAGATGGATAGTCGAGCTGGGCTATCAGACGGTCACCTATGTAGCTGTAGTGTCATTTTTCCTATGGTCCAATGTGTAAATTAAACAAAAAAGTGCACGTTTGTTATGATGTCCAAGATGGGGACCAGGATGTGGACATAATAAGAAATTAGGGAACATGATAGGAGACATTTCTACAATACATATAATCATTCTTATCTATCTAATACGATGACAACAGCTCTCCATACCTGCAGTCCACCACAAGGACCACCCTCTCTAATCCCTGAAAAATGAAATCATCCTCAGTGACGAAGAGAGGGGGCTAAGTGCCCCCAATGGTCTCAGAGCATTGACTCTTCTAAGAGTCCTAAGAGTCCTGCTCACACTGATGGGGTGCAGCTGTGGGACCCTATTTTCAGAGATGATGTCCTCCACCCAACTCTCAAAAAGCTGAAAGGGTCTTCAGTAGAGATGGATAGTCGAGCTGGGCTATCAGACGGTCACCTCTGTAGCTGTAGTGTCATTTTTCCTATGGTCCAATGTGTAAATTAAACAAAAAAGTGCACGTTTGTTATGATGTCCAAGATGGGGACCAGGATGTGGACATAATAAAAAATTAGGGAACATGATAGGAGACATTTCTACAATACATATAATCATTCTTATCTATCTAATACGATGACAACAGCTCTCCATACCTGCAGTCCACCACAAGGACCACCCTCTCTAATCCCTGAAAAATGAAATCATCCTCAGTGACGAAGAGAGGGGGCTAAGCGCCCCCCATGGTCTCAGAGCATTAACTCTTCTAAGAGTCCTAAGAGTCCTGCTCACACTGATGGGGTGCAGCTGTGGGACCCTATTTTCAGAGATGATGTCCTCCACCCAACTCTCAAAAAGCTGAAAGGGTCTTCAGTAGAGATGGATAGTCGAGCTAGGCTATCAGACGGTCACCTCTGTAGCTGTAGTGTCATTTTTCCTATGGTCCAATGTGTAAATTAAACAAAAAAGTGCACGTTTGTTATGATGTCCAAGATGGGGACCAGGATGTGGACATAATAAAAAATTAGGGAACATGATAGGAGACATTTCTACAATACATATAATCATTCTTATCTATCTAATACGATGACAACAGCTCTCCATACCTGCAGTCCACCACAAGGACCACCCTCTCTAATCCGTGAAAAATGAAATCATCCTCAGTGACGAAGAGAGGGGGCCAAGCGCCCCCCATGGTACCAGAGCATTGACTCTTCTAAGAGTCCTAAGAGTCCTGCTCACACTGATGGGGTGAAGCTGTGGGACCCTATTTTCAGAGATGATGTCCTCCACCCGACTCTCAAAAAGCTGAAAGGGTCTTCAGTAGAGATGGATAGTCGAGCTGGGCTATCAGACGGTCACCTCTGTAGCTGTAGTGTCATTTTTCCTATGGTCCAATGTGTAAATTAAACAAAAAAGTGCACGTTTGTTATGATGTCCAAGATGGGGACCAGGATGTGGACATAATAAAAAATTAGGGAACATGATAGGAGACATTTCTACAATACATATAATCATTCTTATCTATCTAATACGATGACAACAGCTCTCCATACCTGCAGTCCACCACAAGGACCACCCTCTCTAATCCCTGAAAAATGAAATCATCCTCAGTGACGAAGAGAGGGGGCTAAGCGCCCCCATGGTCTCAGAGCATTAACTCTTCTAAGAGTCCTAAGAGTCCTGCTCACACTGATGGGGTGCAGCTGTGGGACCCTATTTTCAGAGATGATGTCCTCCACCCAACTCTCAAAAAGCTGAAAGGGTCTTCAGTAGAGATGGATAGTCGAGCTGGGCTATCAGACGGTCACCTCTGTAGCTGTAGTGTCATTTTTCCTATGGTCCAATGTGTAAATTAAACAAAAAAGTGCACGTTTGTTATGATGTCCAAGATGGGGACCAGGATGTGGACATAATAAAAAATTAGGGAACATGATAGGAGACATTTCTACAATACATATAATCATTCTTATCTATCTAATACGATGACAACAGCTCTCCATACCTGCAGTCCACCACAAGGACCACCCTCTCTAATCCCTGAAAAATGAAATCATCCTCAGTGACGAAGAGAGGGGGCCAAGCGCCCCCCATGGTACCAGAGCATTGACTCTTCTAAGAGTCCTAAGAGTCCTGCTCACACTGATGGGGTGAAGCTGTGGGACCCTATTTTCAGAGATGATGTCCTCCACCCAACTCTCAAAAAGCTGAAAGGGTCTTCAGTAGAGATGGATAGTCGAGCTGGGCTATCAGACGGTCACCTCTGTAGCTGTAGTGTCATTTTTCCTATGGTCCAATGTGTAAATTAAACAAAAAAGTGCACGTTTGTTATGATGTCCAAGATGGGGACCAGGATGTGGACATAATAAAAAATTAGGGAACATGATAGGAGACATTTCTACAATACATATAATCATTCTTATCTATTTAATACGATGACAACAGCTCTCCATACCTGCAGTCCACCACAAGGACCACCCTCTCTAATCCCTGAAAAATGAAATCATCCTCAGTGACGAAGAGTGGGGGCTAAGCGCCCCCCATGGTCTCAGAGCATTGACTCTTCTAAGAGTCCTAAGAGTCCTGCTCACACTGATGGGGTGCAGCTGTGGGACCCTATTTTCAGAGATGATGTCCTCCACCCAACTCTCAAAAAGCTGAAAGGGTCTTCAGTAGAGATGGATAGTCGAGCTGGGCTATCAGACGGTCACCTCTGTAGCTGTAGTGTCATTTTTCCTATGGTCCAATGTGTAAATTAAACAAAAAAGTGCACGTTTGTTATGATGTCCAAGATGGGGACCAGGATGTGGACATAATAAAAAATTAGGGAACATGATAGGAGACATTTCTACAATACATATAATCATTCTTATCTATCTAATACGATGACAACAGCTCTCCATACCTGCAGTCCACCACAAGGACCACCCTCTCTAATCCCTGAAAAATGAAATCATCCTCAGTGACGAAGAGAGGGGGCTAAGCGCCCCCATGGTCTCAGAGCATTAACTCTTCTAAGAGTCCTAAGAGTCCTGCTTACACTGATGGGTTGCAGCTGTGGGACCCTATTTTCAGAGATGATGTCCTCCACCCAACTCTCAAAAAGCTGAAAGGGTCTTCAGTAGAGATGGATAGTCGAGCTGGGCTATCAGACGGTCACCTCTGTAGCTGTAGTGTCATTTTTCCTATGGTCCAATGTGTAAATTAAACAAAAAAGTGCACGTTTGTTATGATGTCCAAGATGGGGACCAGGATGTGGACATAATAAAAAATTAGGGAACATGATAGGAGACATTTCTACAATACATATAATCATTCTTATCTATCTAATATGATGATAACAGCTCTCCATATCTGCAGTCCACCACAAGGACCACCCTCTCTAATCCCTGAAAAATGAAATCATCCTCAGTGATGAAGAGAGGGGGCTAAGTGCCCCCAATGGTCTCAGAGCATTGACTCTTCTAAGAGTCCTAAGAGTCCTGCTCACACTGATGGGGTGCAGCTGTGGGACCCTATTTTCAGAGATGATGTCCTCCACCCAACTCTCAAAAAGCTGAAAGGGTCTTCAGTAGAGATGGATAGTCGAGCTGGGCTATCAGACGGTCACCTCTGTAGCTGTAGTGTCATTTTTCCTATGGTCCAATGTGTAAATTAAACAAAAAAGTGCACGTTTGTTATGATGTTCAAGATGGGGACCAGGATGTGGACATAATAAAAAATTAGGGAACATGATAGGAGACATTTCTACAATACATATAATCATTCTTAGGGATTAGAGAGAGTGGTCCTTGTGGTGGACTGCAGGTATGGAGAGCTGTTGTGATCGTATTAGATAGTGAACACATTTTTCTCCAAAACTATAACAGATGCAAGCTTGTCCTGTTTGGTGGAGATGATATTTAATAAAATAAGTAGAAATCCACTAAAAGTTTTGTTTGGTTATCTTGCAATCCCGAGATAATCGTCTCCATGCTCCAAATCCATTTTAAAGCCATTTTTAAGGCATTTCGCGCATACATGAAATGAACACATTTTTCTCCAAAACTATAACAGATGCAAGCTTGTCCTGTTTGGTGGAGATGATATTTAATAAAATAAGTAGAAATCCACTAAAAGTTTTGTTTGGTTATCTTGCAATCCCGAGATAATCGTCTCCATGCTCCAAATCCATTTTAAAGCCATTTTTAAGGCATTTCGCGCATACATGAAATGAACACATTTTTCTCCAAAACTATAACAGATGCAAGCTTGTCCTGTTTGGTGGAGATGATATTTAATAAAATAAGTAGAAATCCACTAAAAGTTTTGTTTGGTTATCTTGCAATCCCGAGATAATCGTCTCCATGCTCCAAATCCATTTTAAAGCCATTTTTAAGGCATTTCGCGCATACATGAAATGAACACATTTTTCTCCAAAACTATAACAGATGCAAGCTTGTCCTGTTTGGTGGAGATGATATTTAATAAAATAAGTAGAAATCCACTAAAAGTTTTGTTTGGTTATCTTGCAATCCCGAGATAATCGTCTCCATGCTCCAAATCCATTTTAAAGCCATTTTTAAGGCATTTCGCGCATACATGAAATGAACACATTTTTCTCCAAAACTATAACAGATGCAAGCTTGTCCTGTTTGGTGGAGATGATATTTAATAAAATAAGTAGAAATCCACTAAAAGTTTTGTTTGGTTATCTTGCAATCCCGAGATAATCGTCTCCATGCTCCAAATCCATTTTAAAGCCATTTTTAAGGCATTTCGCGCATACATGAAATGAACACATTTTTCTCCAAAACTATAACAGATGCAAGCTTGTCCTGTTTGGTGGAGATGATATTTAATAAAATAAGTAGAAATCCACTAAAAGTTTTGTTTGGTTATCTTGCAATCCCGAGATAATCGTCTCCATGCTCCAAATCCATTTTAAAGCCATTTTTAAGGCATTTCGCGCATACATGAAATGAACACATTTTTCTCCAAAACTATAACAGATGCAAGCTTGTCCTGTTTGGTGGAGATGATATTTAATAAAATAAGTAGAAATCCACTAAAAGTTTTGTTTGGTTATCTTGCAATCCCGAGATAATCGTCTCCATGCTCCAAATCCATTTTAAAGCCATTTTTAAGGCATTTCGCGCATACATGAAATGAACACATTTTTCTCCAAAACTATAACAGATGCAAGCTTGTCCTGTTTGGTGGAGATGATATTTAATAAAATAAGTAGAAATCCACTAAAAGTTTTGTTTGGTTATCTTGCAATCCCGAGATAATCGTCTCCATGCTCCAAATCCATTTTAAAGCCATTTTTAAGGCATTTCGCGCATACATGAAATGAACACATTTTTCTCCAAAACTATAACAGATGCAAGCTTGTCCTGTTTGGTGGAGATGATATTTAATAAAATAAGTAGAAATCCACTAAAAGTTTTGTTTGGTTATCTTGCAATCCCGAGATAATCGTCTCCATGCTCCAAATCCATTTTAAAGCCATTTTTAAGGCATTTCGCGCATACATGAAATGAACACATTTTTCTCCAAAACTATAACAGATGCAAGCTTGTCCTGTTTGGTGGAGATGATATTTAATAAAATAAGTAGAAATCCACTAAAAGTTTTGTTTGGTTATCTTGCAATCCCGAGATAATCGTCTCCATGCTCCAAATCCATTTTAAAGCCATTTTTAAGGCATTTCGCGCATACATGAAATGAACACATTTTTCTCCAAAACTATAACAGATGCAAGCTTGTCCTGTTTGGTGGAGATGATATTTAATAAAATAAGTAGAAATCCACTAAAAGTTTTGTTTGGTTATCTTGCAATCCCGAGATAATCGTCTCCATGCTCCAAATCCATTTTAAAGCCATTTTTAAGGCATTTCGCGCATACATGAAATGAACACATTTTTCTCCAAAACTATAACAGATGCAAGCTTGTCCTGTTTGGTGGAGATGATATTTAATAAAATAAGTAGAAATCCACTAAAAGTTTTGTTTGGTTATCTTGCAATCCCGAGATAATCGTCTCCATGCTCCAAATCCATTTTAAAGCCATTTTTAAGGCATTTCGCGCATACATGAAATGAACACATTTTTCTCCAAAACTATAACAGATGCAAGCTTGTCCTGTTTGGTGGAGATGATATTTAATAAAATAAGTAGAAATCCACTAAAAGTTTTGTTTGGTTATCTTGCAATCCCGAGATAATCGTCTCCATGCTCCAAATCCATTTTAAAGCCATTTTTAAGGCATTTCGCGCATACATGAAATGAACACATTTTTCTCCAAAACTATAACAGATGCAAGCTTGTCCTGTTTGGTGGAGATGATATTTAATAAAATAAGTAGAAATCCACTAAAAGTTTTGTTTGGTTATCTTGCAATCCCGAGATAATCGTCTCCATGCTCCAAATCCATTTTAAAGCCATTTTTAAGGCATTTCGCGCATACATGAAATGAACACATTTTTCTCCAAAACTATAACAGATGCAAGCTTGTCCTGTTTGGTGGAGATGATATTTAATAAAATAAGTAGAAATTTCACTAAAAGTTTTGTTTGGTTATCTTGCAATCCCGAGATAATCGTCTCCATGCTCCAAATCCATTTTAAAGCCATTTTTAAGGCATTTCGCGCATACATGAAATGAACACATTTTTCTCCAAAACTATAACAGATACAAGCTTGTCCTGTTTGGTGGAGATGATATTTAATAAAATAAGTAGAAATCCACTAAAAGTTTTGTTTGGTTATCTTGCAATCCCGAGATAATCGTCTCCATGCTCCAAATCCATTTTAAAGCCATTTTTAAGGCATTTCGCGCATACATGAAATGAACACATTTTTCTCCAAAACTATAACAGATGCAAGCTTGTCCTGTTTGGTGGAGATGATATTTAATAAAATAAGTAGAAATCCACTAAAAGTTTTGTTTGGTTATCTTGCAATCCCGAGATAATCGTCTCCATGCTCCAAATCCATTTTAAAGCCATTTTTAAGGCATTTCGCGCATACATGAAATGAACACATTTTTCTCCAAAACTATAACAGATGCAAGCTTGTCCTGTTTGGTGGAGATGATATTTAATAAAATAAGTAGAAATCCACTAAAAGTTTTGTTTGGTTATCTTGCAATCCCGAGATAATCGTCTCCATGCTCCAAATCCATTTTAAAGCCATTTTTAAGGCATTTCGCGCATACATGAAATGAACACATTTTTCTCCAAAACTATAACAGATGCAAGCTTGTCCTGTTTGGTGGAGATGATATTTAATAAAATAAGTAGAAATCCACTAAAAGTTTTGTTTGGTTATCTTGCAATCCCGAGATAATCGTCTCCATGCTCCAAATCCATTTTAAAGCCATTTTTAAGGCATTTCGCGCATACATGAAATGAACACATTTTTCTCCAAAACTATAACAGATGCAAGCTTGTCCTGTTTGGTGGAGATGATATTTAATAAAATAAGTAGAAATCCACTAAAAGTTTTGTTTGGTTATCTTGCAATCCCGAGATAATCGTCTCCATGCTCCAAATCCATTTTAAAGCCATTTTTAAGGCATTTCGCGCATACATGAAATGAACACATTTTTCTCCAAAACTATAACAGATGCAAGCTTGTCCTGTTTGGTGGAGATGATATTTAATAAAATAAGTAGAAATCCACTAAAAGTTTTGTTTGGTTATCTTGCAATCCCGAGATAATCGTCTCCATGCTCCAAATCCATTTTAAAGCCATTTTTAAGGCATTTCGCGCATACATGAAATGAACACATTTTTCTCCAAAACTATAACAGATGCAAGCTTGTCCTGTTTGGTGGAGATGATATTTAATAAAATAAGTAGAAATCCACTAAAAGTTTTGTTTGGTTATCTTGCAATCCCGAGATAATCGTCTCCATGCTCCAAATCCATTTTAAAGCCATTTTTAAGGCATTTCGCGCATACATGAAATGAACACATTTTTCTCCAAAACTATAACAGATGCAAGCTTGTCCTGTTTGGTGGAGATGATATTTAATAAAATAAGTAGAAATCCACTAAAAGTTTTGTTTGGTTATCTTGCAATCCCGAGATAATCGTCTCCATGCTCCAAATCCATTTTAAAGCCATTTTTAAGGCATTTCGCGCATACATGAAATGAACACATTTTTCTCCAAAACTATAACAGATGCAAGCTTGTCCTGTTTGGTGGAGATGATATTTAATAAAATAAGTAGAAATCCACTAAAAGTTTTGTTTGGTTATCTTGCAATCCCGAGATAATCGTCTCCATGCTCCAAATCCATTTTAAAGCCATTTTTAAGGCATTTCGCGCATACATGAAATGAACACATTTTTCTCCAAAACTATAACAGATGCAAGCTTGTCCTGTTTGGTGGAGATGATATTTAATAAAATAAGTAGAAATCCACTAAAAGTTTTGTTTGGTTATCTTGCAATCCCGAGATAATCGTCTCCATGCTCCAAATCCATTTTAAAGCCATTTTTAAGGCATTTCGCGCATACATGAAATGAACACATTTTTCTCCAAAACTATAACAGATGCAAGCTTGTCCTGTTTGGTGGAGATGATATTTAATAAAATAAGTAGAAATCCACTAAAAGTTTTGTTTGGTTATCTTGCAATCCCGAGATAATCGTCTCCATGCTCCAAATCCATTTTAAAGCCATTTTTAAGGCATTTCGCGCATACATGAAATGAACACATTTTTCTCCAAAACTATAACAGATGCAAGCTTGTCCTGTTTGGTGGAGATGATATTTAATAAAATAAGTAGAAATCCACTAAAAGTTTTGTTTGGTTATCTTGCAATCCCGAGATAATCGTCTCCATGCTCCAAATCCATTTTAAAGCCATTTTTAAGGCATTTCGCGCATACATGAAATGAACACATTTTTCTCCAAAACTATAACAGATGCAAGCTTGTCCTGTTTGGTGGAGATGATATTTAATAAAATAAGTAGAAATCCACTAAAAGTTTTGTTTGGTTATCTTGCAATCCCGAGATAATCGTCTCCATGCTCCAAATCCATTTTAAAGCCATTTTTAAGGCATTTCGCGCATACATGAAATGAACACATTTTTCTCCAAAACTATAACAGATGCAAGCTTGTCCTGTTTGGTGGAGATGATATTTAATAAAATAAGTAGAAATCCACTAAAAGTTTTGTTTGGTTATCTTGCAATCCCGAGATAATCGTCTCCATGCTCCAAATCCATTTTAAAGCCATTTTTAA
Organism: Anomaloglossus baeobatrachus; assembly: GCF_048569485.1. Classification (NCBI taxonomy): domain Eukaryota; kingdom Metazoa; phylum Chordata; class Amphibia; order Anura; family Aromobatidae; genus Anomaloglossus; species Anomaloglossus baeobatrachus. The sequence continues at coordinate 180,870 of NW_027442217.1, forward strand.
GGCATTTCGCGCATACATGAAATGAACACATTTTTCTCCAAAACTATAACAGATGCAAGCTTGTCCTGTTTGGTGGAGATGATATTTAATAAAATAAGTAGAAATCCACTAAAAGTTTTGTTTGGTTATCTTGCAATCCCGAGATAATCGTCTCCATGCTCCAAATCCATTTTAAAGCCATTTTTAAGGCATTTCGCGCATACATGAAATGAACACATTTTTCTCCAAAACTATAACAGATGCAAGCTTGTCCTGTTTGGTGGAGATGATATTTAATAAAATAAGTAGAAATCCACTAAAAGTTTTGTTTGGTTATCTTGCAATCCCGAGATAATCGTCTCCATGCTCCAAATCCATTTTAAAGCCATTTTTAAGGCATTTCGCGCATACATGAAATGAACACATTTTTCTCCAAAACTATAACAGATGCAAGCTTGTCCTGTTTGGTGGAGATGATATTTAATAAAATAAGTAGAAATCCACTAAAAGTTTTGTTTGGTTATCTTGCAATCCCGAGATAATCGTCTCCATGCTCCAAATCCATTTTAAAGCCATTTTTAAGGCATTTCGCGCATACATGAAATGAACACATTTTTCTCCAAAACTATAACAGATGCAAGCTTGTCCTGTTTGGTGGAGATGATATTTAATAAAATAAGTAGAAATCCACTAAAAGTTTTGTTTGGTTATCTTGCAATCCCGAGATAATCGTCTCCATGCTCCAAATCCATTTTAAAGCCATTTTTAAGGCATTTCGCGCATACATGAAATGAACACATTTTTCTCCAAAACTATAACAGATGCAAGCTTGTCCTGTTTGGTGGAGATGATATTTAATAAAATAAGTAGAAATCCACTAAAAGTTTTGTTTGGTTATCTTGCAATCCCGAGATAATCGTCTCCATGCTCCAAATCCATTTTAAAGCCATTTTTAAGGCATTTCGCGCATACATGAAATGAACACATTTTTCTCCAAAACTATAACAGATGCAAGCTTGTCCTGTTTGGTGGAGATGATATTTAATAAAATAAGTAGAAATCCACTAAAAGTTTTGTTTGGTTATCTTGCAATCCCGAGATAATCGTCTCCATGCTCCAAATCCATTTTAAAGCCATTTTTAAGGCATTTCGCGCATACATGAAATGAACACATTTTTCTCCAAAACTATAACAGATGCAAGCTTGTCCTGTTTGGTGGAGATGATATTTAATAAAATAAGTAGAAATCCACTAAAAGTTTTGTTTGGTTATCTTGCAATCCCGAGATAATCGTCTCCATGCTCCAAATCCATTTTAAAGCCATTTTTAAGGCATTTCGCGCATACATGAAATGAACACATTTTTCTCCAAAACTATAACAGATGCAAGCTTGTCCTGTTTGGTGGAGATGATATTTAATAAAATAAGTAGAAATCCACTAAAAGTTTTGTTTGGTTATCTTGCAATCCCGAGATAATCGTCTCCATGCTCCAAATCCATTTTAAAGCCATTTTTAAGGCATTTCGCGCATACATGAAATGAACACATTTTTCTCCAAAACTATAACAGATGCAAGCTTGTCCTGTTTGGTGGAGATGATATTTAATAAAATAAGTAGAAATCCACTAAAAGTTTTGTTTGGTTATCTTGCAATCCCGAGATAATCGTCTCCATGCTCCAAATCCATTTTAAAGCCATTTTTAAGGCATTTCGCGCATACATGAAATGAACACATTTTTCTCCAAAACTATAACAGATGCAAGCTTGTCCTGTTTGGTGGAGATGATATTTAATAAAATAAGTAGAAATCCACTAAAAGTTTTGTTTGGTTATCTTGCAATCCCGAGATAATCGTCTCCATGCTCCAAATCCATTTTAAAGCCATTTTTAAGGCATTTCGCGCATACATGAAATGAACACATTTTTCTCCAAAACTATAACAGATGCAAGCTTGTCCTGTTTGGTGGAGATGATATTTAATAAAATAAGTAGAAATCCACTAAAAGTTTTGTTTGGTTATCTTGCAATCCCGAGATAATCGTCTCCATGCTCCAAATCCATTTTAAAGCCATTTTTAAGGCATTTCGCGCATACATGAAATGAACACATTTTTCTCCAAAACTATAACAGATGCAAGCTTGTCCTGTTTGGTGGAGATGATATTTAATAAAATAAGTAGAAATCCACTAAAAGTTTTGTTTGGTTATCTTGCAATCCCGAGATAATCGTCTCCATGCTCCAAATCCATTTTAAAGCCATTTTTAAGGCATTTCGCGCATACATGAAATGAACACATTTTTCTCCAAAACTATAACAGATGCAAGCTTGTCCTGTTTGGTGGAGATGATATTTAATAAAATAAGTAGAAATCCACTAAAAGTTTTGTTTGGTTATCTTGCAATCCCGAGATAATCGTCTCCATGCTCCAAATCCATTTTAAAGCCATTTTTAAGGCATTTCGCGCATACATGAAATGAACACATTTTTCTCCAAAACTATAACAGATGCAAGCTTGTCCTGTTTGGTGGAGATGATATTTAATAAAATAAGTAGAAATCCACTAAAAGTTTTGTTTGGTTATCTTGCAATCCCGAGATAATCGTCTCCATGCTCCAAATCCATTTTAAAGCCATTTTTAAGGCATTTCGCGCATACATGAAATGAACACATTTTTCTCCAAAACTATAACAGATGCAAGCTTGTCCTGTTTGGTGGAGATGATATTTAATAAAATAAGTAGAAATCCACTAAAAGTTTTGTTTGGTTATCTTGCAATCCCGAGATAATCGTCTCCATGCTCCAAATCCATTTTAAAGCCATTTTTAAGGCATTTCGCGCATACATGAAATGAACACATTTTTCTCCAAAACTATAACAGATGCAAGCTTGTCCTGTTTGGTGGAGATGATATTTAATAAAATAAGTAGAAATCCACTAAAAGTTTTGTTTGGTTATCTTGCAATCCCGAGATAATCGTCTCCATGCTCCAAATCCATTTTAAAGCCATTTTTAAGGCATTTCGCGCATACATGAAATGAACACATTTTTCTCCAAAACTATAACAGATGCAAGCTTGTCCTGTTTGGTGGAGATGATATTTAATAAAATAAGTAGAAATCCACTAAAAGTTTTGTTTGGTTATCTTGCAATCCCGAGATAATCGTCTCCATGCTCCAAATCCATTTTAAAGCCATTTTTAAGGCATTTCGCGCATACATGAAATGAACACATTTTTCTCCAAAACTATAACAGATGCAAGCTTGTCCTGTTTGGTGGAGATGATATTTAATAAAATAAGTAGAAATCCACTAAAAGTTTTGTTTGGTTATCTTGCAATCCCGAGATAATCGTCTCCATGCTCCAAATCCATTTTAAAGCCATTTTTAAGGCATTTCGCGCATACATGAAATGAACACATTTTTCTCCAAAACTATAACAGATGCAAGCTTGTCCTGTTTGGTGGAGATGATATTTAATAAAATAAGTAGAAATCCACTAAAAGTTTTGTTTGGTTATCTTGCAATCCCGAGATAATCGTCTCCATGCTCCAAATCCATTTTAAAGCCATTTTTAAGGCATTTCGCGCATACATGAAATGAACACATTTTTCTCCAAAACTATAACAGATGCAAGCTTGTCCTGTTTGGTGGAGATGATATTTAATAAAATAAGTAGAAATCCACTAAAAGTTTTGTTTGGTTATCTTGCAATCCCGAGATAATCGTCTCCATGCTCCAAATCCATTTTAAAGCCATTTTTAAGGCATTTCGCGCATACATGAAATGAACACATTTTTCTCCAAAACTATAACAGATGCAAGCTTGTCCTGTTTGGTGGAGATGATATTTAATAAAATAAGTAGAAATCCACTAAAAGTTTTGTTTGGTTATCTTGCAATCCCGAGATAATCGTCTCCATGCTCCAAATCCATTTTAAAGCCATTTTTAAGGCATTTCGCGCATACATGAAATGAACACATTTTTCTCCAAAACTATAACAGATGCAAGCTTGTCCTGTTTGGTGGAGATGATATTTAATAAAATAAGTAGAAATCCACTAAAAGTTTTGTTTGGTTATCTTGCAATCCCGAGATAATCGTCTCCATGCTCCAAATCCATTTTAAAGCCATTTTTAAGGCATTTCGCGCATACATGAAATGAACACATTTTTCTCCAAAACTATAACAGATGCAAGCTTGTCCTGTTTGGTGGAGATGATATTTAATAAAATAAGTAGAAATCCACTAAAAGTTTTGTTTGGTTATCTTGCAATCCCGAGATAATCGTCTCCATGCTCCAAATCCATTTTAAAGCCATTTTTAAGGCATTTCGCGCATACATGAAATGAACACATTTTTCTCCAAAACTATAACAGATGCAAGCTTGTCCTGTTTGGTGGAGATGATATTTAATAAAATAAGTAGAAATCCACTAAAAGTTTTGTTTGGTTATCTTGCAATCCCGAGATAATCGTCTCCATGCTCCAAATCCATTTTAAAGCCATTTTTAAGGCATTTCGCGCATACATGAAATGAACACATTTTTCTCCAAAACTATAACAGATGCAAGCTTGTCCTGTTTGGTGGAGATGATATTTAATAAAATAAGTAGAAATCCACTAAAAGTTTTGTTTGGTTATCTTGCAATCCCGAGATAATCGTCTCCATGCTCCAAATCCATTTTAAAGCCATTTTTAAGGCATTTCGCGCATACATGAAATGAACACATTTTTCTCCAAAACTATAACAGATGCAAGCTTGTCCTGTTTGGTGGAGATGATATTTAATAAAATAAGTAGAAATCCACTAAAAGTTTTGTTTGGTTATCTTGCAATCCCGAGATAATCGTCTCCATGCTCCAAATCCATTTTAAAGCCATTTTTAAGGCATTTCGCGCATACATGAAATGAACACATTTTTCTCCAAAACTATAACAGATGCAAGCTTGTCCTGTTTGGTGGAGATGATATTTAATAAAATAAGTAGAAATCCACTAAAAGTTTTGTTTGGTTATCTTGCAATCCCGAGATAATCGTCTCCATGCTCCAAATCCATTTTAAAGCCATTTTTAAGGCATTTCGCGCATACATGAAATGAACACATTTTTCTCCAAAACTATAACAGATGCAAGCTTGTCCTGTTTGGTGGAGATGATATTTAATAAAATAAGTAGAAATCCACTAAAAGTTTTGTTTGGTTATCTTGCAATCCCGAGATAATCGTCTCCATGCTCCAAATCCATTTTAAAGCCATTTTTAAGGCATTTCGCGCATACATGAAATGAACACATTTTTCTCCAAAACTATAACAGATGCAAGCTTGTCCTGTTTGGTGGAGATGATATTTAATAAAATAAGTAGAAATCCACTAAAAGTTTTGTTTGGTTATCTTGCAATCCCGAGATAATCGTCTCCATGCTCCAAATCCATTTTAAAGCCATTTTTAAGGCATTTCGCGCATACATGAAATGAACACATTTTTCTCCAAAACTATAACAGATGCAAGCTTGTCCTGTTTGGTGGAGATGATATTTAATAAAATAAGTAGAAATCCACTAAAAGTTTTGTTTGGTTATCTTGCAATCCCGAGATAATCGTCTCCATGCTCCAAATCCATTTTAAAGCCATTTTTAAGGCATTTCGCGCATACATGAAATGAACACATTTTTCTCCAAAACTATAACAGATGCAAGCTTGTCCTGTTTGGTGGAGATGATATTTAATAAAATAAGTAGAAATCCACTAAAAGTTTTGTTTGGTTATCTTGCAATCCCGAGATAATCGTCTCCATGCTCCAAATCCATTTTAAAGCCATTTTTAAGGCATTTCGCGCATACATGAAATGAACACATTTTTCTCCAAAACTATAACAGATGCAAGCTTGTCCTGTTTGGTGGAGATGATATTTAATAAAATAAGTAGAAATCCACTAAAAGTTTTGTTTGGTTATCTTGCAATCCCGAGATAATCGTCTCCATGCTCCAAATCCATTTTAAAGCCATTTTTAAGGCATTTCGCGCATACATGAAATGAACACATTTTTCTCCAAAACTATAACAGATGCAAGCTTGTCCTGTTTGGTGGAGATGATATTTAATAAAATAAGTAGAAATCCACTAAAAGTTTTGTTTGGTTATCTTGCAATCCCGAGATAATCGTCTCCATGCTCCAAATCCATTTTAAAGCCATTTTTAAGGCATTTCGCGCATACATGAAATGAACACATTTTTCTCCAAAACTATAACAGATGCAAGCTTGTCCTGTTTGGTGGAGATGATATTTAATAAAATAAGTAGAAATCCACTAAAAGTTTTGTTTGGTTATCTTGCAATCCCGAGATAATCGTCTCCATGCTCCAAATCCATTTTAAAGCCATTTTTAAGGCATTTCGCGCATACATGAAATGAACACATTTTTCTCCAAAACTATAACAGATGCAAGCTTGTCCTGTTTGGTGGAGATGATATTTAATAAAATAAGTAGAAATCCACTAAAAGTTTTGTTTGGTTATCTTGCAATCCCGAGATAATCGTCTCCATGCTCCAAATCCATTTTAAAGCCATTTTTAAGGCATTTCGCGCATACATGAAATGAACACATTTTTCTCCAAAACTATAACAGATGCAAGCTTGTCCTGTTTGGTGGAGATGATATTTAATAAAATAAGTAGAAATCCACTAAAAGTTTTGTTTGGTTATCTTGCAATCCCGAGATAATCGTCTCCATGCTCCAAATCTCATTTTAAAGCCATTTTTAAGGCATTTCGCGCATACATGAAATGAACACATTTTTCTCCAAAACTATAACAGATGCAAGCTTGTCCTGTTTGGTGGAGATGATATTTAATAAAATAAGTAGAAATCCACTAAAAGTTTTGTTTGGTTATCTTGCAATCCCGAGATAATCGTCTCCATGCTCCAAATCCATTTTAAAGCCATTTTTAAGGCATTTCGCGCATACATGAAATGAACACATTTTTCTCCAAAACTATAACAGATGCAAGCTTGTCCTGTTTGGTGGAGATGATATTTAATAAAATAAGTAGAAATCCACTAAAAGTTTTGTTTGGTTATCTTGCAATCCCGAGATAATCGTCTCCATGCTCCAAATCCATTTTAAAGCCATTTTTAAGGCATTTCGCGCATACATGAAATGAACACATTTTTCTCCAAAACTATAACAGATGCAAGCTTGTCCTGTTTGGTGGAGATGATATTTAATAAAATAAGTAGAAATCCACTAAAAGTTTTGTTTGGTTATCTTGCAATCCCGAGATAATCGTCTCCATGCTCCAAATCCATTTTAAAGCCATTTTTAAGGCATTTCGCGCATACATGAAATGAACACATTTTTCTCCAAAACTATAACAGATGCAAGCTTGTCCTGTTTGGTGGAGATGATATTTAATAAAATAAGTAGAAATCCACTAAAAGTTTTGTTTGGTTATCTTGCAATCCCGAGATAATCGTCTCCATGCTCCAAATCCATTTTAAAGCCATTTTTAAGGCATTTCGCGCATACATGAAATGAACACATTTTTCTCCAAAACTATAACAGATGCAAGCTTGTCCTGTTTGGTGGAGATGATATTTAATAAAATAAGTAGAAATCCACTAAAAGTTTTGTTTGGTTATCTTGCAATCCCGAGATAATCGTCTCCATGCTCCAAATCCATTTTAAAGCCATTTTTAAGGCATTTCGCGCATACATGAAATGAACACATTTTTCTCCAAAACTATAACAGATGCAAGCTTGTCCTGTTTGGTGGAGATGATATTTAATAAAATAAGTAGAAATCCACTAAAAGTTTTGTTTGGTTATCTTGCAATCCCGAGATAATCGTCTCCATGCTCCAAATCCATTTTAAAGCCATTTTTAAGGCATTTCGCGCATACATGAAATGAACACATTTTTCTCCAAAACTATAACAGATGCAAGCTTGTCCTGTTTGGTGGAGATGATATTTAATAAAATAAGTAGAAATCCACTAAAAGTTTTGTTTGGTTATCTTGCAATCCCGAGATAATCGTCTCCATGCTCCAAATCCATTTTAAAGCCATTTTTAAGGCATTTCGCGCATACATGAAATGAACACATTTTTCTCCAAAACTATAACAGATGCAAGCTTGTCCTGTTTGGTGGAGATGATATTTAATAAAATAAGTAGAAATCCACTAAAAGTTTTGTTTGGTTACTTGCAATCCCGAGATAATCGTCTCCATGCTCCAAATCCATTTTAAAGCCATTTTTAAGGCATTTCGCGCATACATGAAATGAACACATTTTTCTCCAAAACTATAACAGATGCAAGCTTGTCCTGTTTGGTGGAGATGATATTTAATAAAATAAGTAGAAATCCACTAAAAGTTTTGTTTGGTTATCTTGCAATCCCGAGATAATCGTCTCCATGCTCCAAATCCATTTTAAAGCCATTTTTAAGGCATTTCGCGCATACATGAAATGAACACATTTTTCTCCAAAACTATAACAGATGCAAGCTTGTCCTGTTTGGTGGAGATGATATTTAATAAAATAAGTAGAAATCCACTAAAAGTTTTGTTTGGTTATCTTGCAATCCCGAGATAATCGTCTCCATGCTCCAAATCCATTTTAAAGCCATTTTTAAGGCATTTCGCGCATACATGAAATGAACACATTTTTCTCCAAAACTATAACAGATGCAAGCTTGTCCTGTTTGGTGGAGATGATATTTAATAAAATAAGTAGAAATCCACTAAAAGTTTTGTTTGGTTATCTTGCAATCCCGAGATAATCGTCTCCATGCTCCAAATCCATTTTAAAGCCATTTTTAAGGCATTTCGCGCATACATGAAATGAACACATTTTTCTCCAAAACTATAACAGATGCAAGCTTGTCCTGTTTGGTGGAGATGATATTTAATAAAATAAGTAGAAATCCACTAAAAGTTTTGTTTGGTTATCTTGCAATCCCGAGATAATCGTCTCCATGCTCCAAATCCATTTTAAAGCCATTTTTAAGGCATTTCGCGCATACATGAAATGAACACATTTTTCTCCAAAACTATAACAGATGCAAGCTTGTCCTGTTTGGTGGAGATGATATTTAATAAAATAAGTAGAAATCCACTAAAAGTTTTGTTTGGTTATCTTGCAATCCCGAGATAATCGTCTCCATGCTCCAAATCCATTTTAAAGCCATTTTTAAGGCATTTCGCGCATACATGAAATGAACACATTTTTCTCCAAAACTATAACAGATGCAAGCTTGTCCTGTTTGGTGGAGATGATATTTAATAAAATAAGTAGAAATCCACTAAAAGTTTTGTTTGGTTATCTTGCAATCCCGAGATAATCGTCTCCATGCTCCAAATCCATTTTAAAGCCATTTTTAAGGCATTTCGCGCATACATGAAATGAACACATTTTTCTCCAAAACTATAACAGATGCAAGCTTGTCCTGTTTGGTGGAGATGATATTTAATAAAATAAGTAGAAATCCACTAAAAGTTTTGTTTGGTTATCTTGCAATCCCGAGATAATCGTCTCCATGCTCCAAATCCATTTTAAAGCCATTTTTAAGGCATTTCGCGCATACATGAAATGAACACATTTTTCTCCAAAACTATAACAGATGCAAGCTTGTCCTGTTTGGTGGAGATGATATTTAATAAAATAAGTAGAAATCCACTAAAAGTTTTGTTTGGTTATCTTGCAATCCCGAGATAATCGTCTCCATGCTCCAAATCCATTTTAAAGCCATTTTTAAGGCATTTCGCGCATACATGAAATGAACACATTTTTCTCCAAAACTATAACAGATGCAAGCTTGTCCTGTTTGGTGGAGATGATATTTAATAAAATAAGTAGAAATCCACTAAAAGTTTTGTTTGGTTATCTTGCAATCCCGAGATAATCGTCTCCATGCTCCAAATCCATTTTAAAGCCATTTTTAAGGCATTTCGCGCATACATGAAATGAACACATTTTTCTCCAAAACTATAACAGATGCAAGCTTGTCCTGTTTGGTGGAGATGATATTTAATAAAATAAGTAGAAATCCACTAAAAGTTTTGTTTGGTTATCTTGCAATCCCGAGATAATCGTCTCCATGCTCCAAATCCATTTTAAAGCCATTTTTAAGGCATTTCGCGCATACATGAAATGAACACATTTTTCTCCAAAACTATAACAGATGCAAGCTTGTCCTGTTTGGTGGAGATGATATTTAATAAAATAAGTAGAAATCCACTAAAAGTTTTGTTTGGTTATCTTGCAATCCCGAGATAATCGTCTCCATGCTCCAAATCCATTTTAAAGCCATTTTTAAGGCATTTCGCGCATACATGAAATGAACACATTTTTCTCCAAAACTATAACAGATGCAAGCTTGTCCTGTTTGGTGGAGATGATATTTAATAAAATAAGTAGAAATCCACTAAAAGTTTTGTTTGGTTATCTTGCAATCCCGAGATAATCGTCTCCATGCTCCAAATCCATTTTAAAGCCATTTTTAAGGCATTTCGCGCATACATGAAATGAACACATTTTTCTCCAAAACTATAACAGATGCAAGCTTGTCCTGTTTGGTGGAGATGATATTTAATAAAATAAGTAGAAATCCACTAAAAGTTTTGTTTGGTTATCTTGCAATCCCGAGATAATCGTCTCCATGCTCCAAATCCATTTTAAAGCCATTTTTAAGGCATTTCGCGCATACATGAAATGAACACATTTTTCTCCAAAACTATAACAGATGCAAGCTTGTCCTGTTTGGTGGAGATGATATTTAATAAAATAAGTAGAAATCCACTAAAAGTTTTGTTTGGTTATCTTGCAATCCCGAGATAATCGTCTCCATGCTCCAAATCCATTTTAAAGCCATTTTTAAGGCATTTCGCGCATACATGAAATGAACACATTTTTCTCCAAAACTATAACAGATGCAAGCTTGTCCTGTTTGGTGGAGATGATATTTAATAAAATAAGTAGAAATCCACTAAAAGTTTTGTTTGGTTATCTTGCAATCCCGAGATAATCGTCTCCATGCTCCAAATCCATTTTAAAGCCATTTTTAAGGCATTTCGCGCATACATGAAATGAACACATTTTTCTCCAAAACTATAACAGATGCAAGCTTGTCCTGTTTGGTGGAGATGATATTTAATAAAATAAGTAGAAATCCACTAAAAGTTTTGTTTGGTTATCTTGCAATCCCGAGATAATCGTCTCCATGCTCCAAATCCATTTTAAAGCCATTTTTAAGGCATTTCGCGCATACATGAAATGAACACATTTTTCTCCAAAACTATAACAGATGCAAGCTTGTCCTGTTTGGTGGAGATGATATTTAATAAAATAAGTAGAAATCCACTAAAAGTTTTGTTTGGTTATCTTGCAATCCCGAGATAATCGTCTCCATGCTCCAAATCCATTTTAAAGCCATTTTTAAGGCATTTCGCGCATACATGAAATGAACACATTTTTCTCCAAAACTATAACAGATGCAAGCTTGTCCTGTTTGGTGGAGATGATATTTAATAAAATAAGTAGAAATCCACTAAAAGTTTTGTTTGGTTATCTTGCAATCCCGAGATAATCGTCTCCATGCTCCAAATCCATTTTAAAGCCATTTTTAAGGCATTTCGCGCATACATGAAATGAACACATTTTTCTCCAAAACTATAACAGATGCAAGCTTGTCCTGTTTGGTGGAGATGATATTTAATAAAATAAGTAGAAATCCACTAAAAGTTTTGTTTGGTTATCTTGCAATCCCGAGATAATCGTCTCCATGCTCCAAATCCATTTTAAAGCCATTTTTAAGGCATTTCGCGCATACATGAAATGAACACATTTTTCTCCAAAACTATAACAGATGCAAGCTTGTCCTGTTTGGTGGAGATGATATTTAATAAAATAAGTAGAAATCCACTAAAAGTTTTGTTTGGTTATCTTGCAATCCCGAGATAATCGTCTCCATGCTCCAAATCCATTTTAAAGCCATTTTTAAGGCATTTCGCGCATACATGAAATGAACACATTTTTCTCCAAAACTATAACAGATGCAAGCTTGTCCTGTTTGGTGGAGATGATATTTAATAAAATAAGTAGAAATCCACTAAAAGTTTTGTTTGGTTATCTTGCAATCCCGAGATAATCGTCTCCATGCTCCAAATCCATTTTAAAGCCATTTTTAAGGCATTTCGCGCATACATGAAATGAACACATTTTTCTCCAAAACTATAACAGATGCAAGCTTGTCCTGTTTGGTGGAGATGATATTTAATAAAATAAGTAGAAATCCACTAAAAGTTTTGTTTGGTTATCTTGCAATCCCGAGATAATCGTCTCCATGCTCCAAATCCATTTTAAAGCCATTTTTAAGGCATTTCGCGCATACATGAAATGAACACATTTTTCTCCAAAACTATAACAGATGCAAGCTTGTCCTGTTTGGTGGAGATGATATTTAATAAAATAAGTAGAAATCCACTAAAAGTTTTGTTTGGTTATCTTGCAATCCCGAGATAATCGTCTCCATGCTCCAAATCCATTTTAAAGCCATTTTTAAGGCATTTCGCGCATACATGAAATGAACACATTTTTCTCCAAAACTATAACAGATGCAAGCTTGTCCTGTTTGGTGGAGATGATATTTAATAAAATAAGTAGAAATCCACTAAAAGTTTTGTTTGGTTATCTTGCAATCCCGAGATAATCGTCTCCATGCTCCAAATCCATTTTAAAGCCATTTTTAAGGCATTTCGCGCATACATGAAATGAACACATTTTTCTCCAAAACTATAACAGATGCAAGCTTGTCCTGTTTGGTGGAGATGATATTTAATAAAATAAGTAGAAATCCACTAAAAGTTTTGTTTGGTTATCTTGCAATCCCGAGATAATCGTCTCCATGCTCCAAATCCATTTTAAAGCCATTTTTAAGGCATTTCGCGCATACATGAAATGAACACATTTTTCTCCAAAACTATAACAGATGCAAGCTTGTCCTGTTTGGTGGAGATGATATTTAATAAAATAAGTAGAAATCCACTAAAAGTTTTGTTTGGTTATCTTGCAATCCCGAGATAATCGTCTCCATGCTCCAAATCCATTTTAAAGCCATTTTTAAGGCATTTCGCGCATACATGAAATGAACACATTTTTCTCCAAAACTATAACAGATGCAAGCTTGTCCTGTTTGGTGGAGATGATATTTAATAAAATAAGTAGAAATCCACTAAAAGTTTTGTTTGGTTATCTTGCAATCCCGAGATAATCGTCTCCATGCTCCAAATCCATTTTAAAGCCATTTTTAAGGCATTTCGCGCATACATGAAATGAACACATTTTTCTCCAAAACTATAACAGATGCAAGCTTGTCCTGTTTGGTGGAGATGATATTTAATAAAATAAGTAGAAATCCACTAAAAGTTTTGTTTGGTTATCTTGCAATCCCGAGATAATCGTCTCCATGCTCCAAATCCATTTTAAAGCCATTTTTAAGGCATTTCGCGCATACATGAAATGAACACATTTTTCTCCAAAACTATAACAGATGCAAGCTTGTCCTGTTTGGTGGAGATGATATTTAATAAAATAAGTAGAAATCCACTAAAAGTTTTGTTTGGTTATCTTGCAATCCCGAGATAATCGTCTCCATGCTCCAAATCCATTTTAAAGCCATTTTTAAGGCATTTCGCGCATACATGAAATGAACACATTTTTCTCCAAAACTATAACAGATGCAAGCTTGTCCTGTTTGGTGGAGATGATATTTAATAAAATAAGTAGAAATCCACTAAAAGTTTTGTTTGGTTATCTTGCAATCCCGAGATAATCGTCTCCATGCTCCAAATCCATTTTAAAGCCATTTTTAAGGCATTTCGCGCATACATGAAATGAACACATTTTTCTCCAAAACTATAACAGATGCAAGCTTGTCCTGTTTGGTGGAGATGATATTTAATAAAATAAGTAGAAATCCACTAAAAGTTTTGTTTGGTTATCTTGCAATCCCGAGATAATCGTCTCCATGCTCCAAATCCATTTTAAAGCCATTTTTAAGGCATTTCGCGCATACATGAAATGAACACATTTTTCTCCAAAACTATAACAGATGCAAGCTTGTCCTGTTTGGTGGAGATGATATTTAATAAAATAAGTAGAAATCCACTAAAAGTTTTGTTTGGTTATCTTGCAATCCCGAGATAATCGTCTCCATGCTCCAAATCCATTTTAAAGCCATTTTTAAGGCATTTCGCGCATACATGAAATGAACACATTTTTCTCCAAAACTATAACAGATGCAAGCTTGTCCTGTTTGGTGGAGATGATATTTAATAAAATAAGTAGAAATCCACTAAAAGTTTTGTTTGGTTATCTTGCAATCCCGAGATAATCGTCTCCATGCTCCAAATCCATTTTAAAGCCATTTTTAAGGCATTTCGCGCATACATGAAATGAACACATTTTTCTCCAAAACTATAACAGATGCAAGCTTGTCCTGTTTGGTGGAGATGATATTTAATAAAATAAGTAGAAATCCACTAAAAGTTTTGTTTGGTTATCTTGCAATCCCGAGATAATCGTCTCCATGCTCCAAATCCATTTTAAAGCCATTTTTAAGGCATTTCGCGCATACATGAAATGAACACATTTTTCTCCAAAACTATAACAGATGCAAGCTTGTCCTGTTTGGTGGAGATGATATTTAATAAAATAAGTAGAAATCCACTAAAAGTTTTGTTTGGTTATCTTGCAATCCCGAGATAATCGTCTCCATGCTCCAAATCCATTTTAAAGCCATTTTTAAGGCATTTCGCGCATACATGAAATGAACACATTTTTCTCCAAAACTATAACAGATGCAAGCTTGTCCTGTTTGGTGGAGATGATATTTAATAAAATAAGTAGAAATCCACTAAAAGTTTTGTTTGGTTATCTTGCAATCCCGAGATAATCGTCTCCATGCTCCAAATCCATTTTAAAGCCATTTTTAAGGCATTTCGCGCATACATGAAATGAACACATTTTTCTCCAAAACTATAACAGATGCAAGCTTGTCCTGTTTGGTGGAGATGATATTTAATAAAATAAGTAGAAATCCACTAAAAGTTTTGTTTGGTTATCTTGCAATCCCGAGATAATCGTCTCCATGCTCCAAATCCATTTTAAAGCCATTTTTAAGGCATTTCGCGCATACATGAAATGAACACATTTTTCTCCAAAACTATAACAGATGCAAGCTTGTCCTGTTTGGTGGAGATGATATTTAATAAAATAAGTAGAAATCCACTAAAAGTTTTGTTTGGTTATCTTGCAATCCCGAGATAATCGTCTCCATGCTCCAAATCCATTTTAAAGCCATTTTTAAGGCATTTCGCGCATACATGAAATGAACACATTTTTCTCCAAAACTATAACAGATGCAAGCTTGTCCTGTTTGGTGGAGATGATATTTAATAAAATAAGTAGAAATCCACTAAAAGTTTTGTTTGGTTATCTTGCAATCCCGAGATAATCGTCTCCATGCTCCAAATCCATTTTAAAGCCATTTTTAAGGCATTTCGCGCATACATGAAATGAACACATTTTTCTCCAAAACTATAACAGATGCAAGCTTGTCCTGTTTGGTGGAGATGATATTTAATAAAATAAGTAGAAATCCACTAAAAGTTTTGTTTGGTTATCTTGCAATCCCGAGATAATCGTCTCCATGCTCCAAATCCATTTTAAAGCCATTTTTAAGGCATTTCGCGCATACATGAAATGAACACATTTTTCTCCAAAACTATAACAGATGCAAGCTTGTCCTGTTTGGTGGAGATGATATTTAATAAAATCAAGTAGAAATCCACTAAAAGTTTTGTTTGGTTATCTTGCAATCCCGAGATAATCGTCTCCATGCTCCAAATCCATTTTAAAGCCATTTTTAAGGCATTTCGCGCATACATGAAATGAACACATTTTTCTCCAAAACTATAACAGATGCAAGCTTGTCCTGTTTGGTGGAGATGATATTTAATAAAATAAGTAGAAATCCACTAAAAGTTTTGTTTGGTTATCTTGCAATCCCGAGATAATCGTCTCCATGCTCCAAATCCATTTTAAAGCCATTTTTAAGGCATTTCGCGCATACATGAAATGAACACATTTTTCTCCAAAACTATAACAGATGCAAGCTTGTCCTGTTTGGTGGAGATGATATTTAATAAAATAAGTAGAAATCCACTAAAAGTTTTGTTTGGTTATCTTGCAATCCCGAGATAATCGTCTCCATGCTCCAAATCCATTTTAAAGCCATTTTTAAGGCATTTCGCGCATACATGAAATGAACACATTTTTCTCCAAAACTATAACAGATGCAAGCTTGTCCTGTTTGGTGGAGATGATATTTAATAAAATAAGTAGAAATCCACTAAAAGTTTTGTTTGGTTATCTTGCAATCCCGAGATAATCGTCTCCATGCTCCAAATCCATTTTAAAGCCATTTTTAAGGCATTTCGCGCATACATGAAATGAACACATTTTTCTCCAAAACTATAACAGATGCAAGCTTGTCCTGTTTGGTGGAGATGATATTTAATAAAATAAGTAGAAATCCACTAAAAGTTTTGTTTGGTTATCTTGCAATCCCGAGATAATCGTCTCCATGCTCCAAATCCATTTTAAAGCCATTTTTAAGGCATTTCGCGCATACATGAAATGAACACATTTTTCTCCAAAACTATAACAGATGCAAGCTTGTCCTGTTTGGTGGAGATGATATTTAATAAAATAAGTAGAAATCCACTAAAAGTTTTGTTTGGTTATCTTGCAATCCCGAGATAATCGTCTCCATGCTCCAAATCCATTTTAAAGCCATTTTTAAGGCATTTCGCGCATACATGAAATGAACACATTTTTCTCCAAAACTATAACAGATGCAAGCTTGTCCTGTTTGGTGGAGATGATATTTAATAAAATAAGTAGAAATCCACTAAAAGTTTTGTTTGGTTATCTTGCAATCCCGAGATAATCGTCTCCATGCTCCAAATCCATTTTAAAGCCATTTTTAAGGCATTTCGCGCATACATGAAATGAACACATTTTTCTCCAAAACTATAACAGATGCAAGCTTGTCCTGTTTGGTGGAGATGATATTTAATAAAATAAGTAGAAATCCACTAAAAGTTTTGTTTGGTTATCTTGCAATCCCGAGATAATCGTCTCCATGCTCCAAATCCATTTTAAAGCCATTTTTAAGGCATTTCGCGCATACATGAAATGAACACATTTTTCTCCAAAACTATAACAGATGCAAGCTTGTCCTGTTTGGTGGAGATGATATTTAATAAAATAAGTAGAAATCCACTAAAAGTTTTGTTTGGTTATCTTGCAATCCCGAGATAATCGTCTCCATGCTCCAAATCCATTTTAAAGCCATTTTTAAGGCATTTCGCGCATACATGAAATGAACACATTTTTCTCCAAAACTATAACAGATGCAAGCTTGTCCTGTTTGGTGGAGATGATATTTAATAAAATAAGTAGAAATCCACTAAAAGTTTTGTTTGGTTATCTTGCAATCCCGAGATAATCGTCTCCATGCTCCAAATCCATTTTAAAGCCATTTTTAAGGCATTTCGCGCATACATGAAATGAACACATTTTTCTCCAAAACTATAACAGATGCAAGCTTGTCCTGTTTGGTGGAGATGATATTTAATAAAATAAGTAGAAATCCACTAAAAGTTTTGTTTGGTTATCTTGCAATCCCGAGATAATCGTCTCCATGCTCCAAATCCATTTTAAAGCCATTTTTAAGGCATTTCGCGCATACATGAAATGAACACATTTTTCTCCAAAACTATAACAGATGCAAGCTTGTCCTGTTTGGTGGAGATGATATTTAATAAAATAAGTAGAAATCCACTAAAAGTTTTGTTTGGTTATCTTGCAATCCCGAGATAATCGTCTCCATGCTCCAAATCCATTTTAAAGCCATTTTTAAGGCATTTCGCGCATACATGAAATGAACACATTTTTCTCCAAAACTATAACAGATGCAAGCTTGTCCTGTTTGGTGGAGATGATATTTAATAAAATAAGTAGAAATCCACTAAAAGTTTTGTTTGGTTATCTTGCAATCCCGAGATAATCGTCTCCATGCTCCAAATCCATTTTAAAGCCATTTTTAAGGCATTTCGCGCATACATGAAATGAACACATTTTTCTCCAAAACTATAACAGATGCAAGCTTGTCCTGTTTGGTGGAGATGATATTTAATAAAATAAGTAGAAATCCACTAAAAGTTTTGTTTGGTTATCTTGCAATCCCGAGATAATCGTCTCCATGCTCCAAATCCATTTTAAAGCCATTTTTAAGGCATTTCGCGCATACATGAAATGAACACATTTTTCTCCAAAACTATAACAGATGCAAGCTTGTCCTGTTTGGTGGAGATGATATTTAATAAAATAAGTAGAAATCCACTAAAAGTTTTGTTTGGTTATCTTGCAATCCCGAGATAATCGTCTCCATGCTCCAAATCCATTTTAAAGCCATTTTTAAGGCATTTCGCGCATACATGAAATGAACACATTTTTCTCCAAAACTATAACAGATGCAAGCTTGTCCTGTTTGGTGGAGATGATATTTAATAAAATAAGTAGAAATCCACTAAAAGTTTTGTTTGGTTATCTTGCAATCCCGAGATAATCGTCTCCATGCTCCAAATCCATTTTAAAGCCATTTTTAAGGCATTTCGCGCATACATGAAATGAACACATTTTTCTCCAAAACTATAACAGATGCAAGCTTGTCCTGTTTGGTGGAGATGATATTTAATAAAATAAGTAGAAATCCACTAAAAGTTTTGTTTGGTTATCTTGCAATCCCGAGATAATCGTCTCCATGCTCCAAATCCATTTTAAAGCCATTTTTAAGGCATTTCGCGCATACATGAAATGAACACATTTTTCTCCAAAACTATAACAGATGCAAGCTTGTCCTGTTTGGTGGAGATGATATTTAATAAAATAAGTAGAAATCCACTAAAAGTTTTGTTTGGTTATCTTGCAATCCCGAGATAATCGTCTCCATGCTCCAAATCCATTTTAAAGCCATTTTTAAGGCATTTCGCGCATACATGAAATGAACACATTTTTCTCCAAAACTATAACAGATGCAAGCTTGTCCTGTTTGGTGGAGATGATATTTAATAAAATAAGTAGAAATCCACTAAAAGTTTTGTTTGGTTATCTTGCAATCCCTAGATAATCGTCTCCATGCTCCAAATCCATTTTAAAGCCATTTTTAAGGCATTTCGCGCATACATGAAATGAACACATTTTTCTCCAAAACTATAACAGATGCAAGCTTGTCCTGTTTGGTGGAGATGATATTTAATAAAATAAGTAGAAATCCACTAAAAGTTTTGTTTGGTTATCTTGCAATCCCGAGATAATCGTCTCCATGCTCCAAATCCATTTTAAAGCCATTTTTAAGGCATTTCGCGCATACATGAAATGAACACATTTTTCTCCAAAACTATAACAGATGCAAGCTTGTCCTGTTTGGTGGAGATGATATTTAATAAAATAAGTAGAAATCCACTAAAAGTTTTGTTTGGTTATCTTGCAATCCCGAGATAATCGTCTCCATGCTCCAAATCCATTTTAAAAGCCATTTTTAAGGCATTTCGCGCATACATGAAATGAACACATTTTTCTCCAAAACTATAACAGATGCAAGCTTGTCCTGTTTGGTGGAGATGATATTTAATAAAATAAGTAGAAATCCACTAAAAGTTTTGTTTGGTTATCTTGCAATCCCTAGATAATCGTCTCCATGCTCCAAATCCATTTTAAAGCCATTTTTAAGGCATTTCGCGCATACATGAAATGAACACATTTTTCTCCAAAACTATAACAGATGCAAGCTTGTCCTGTTTGGTGGAGATGATATTTAATAAAATAAGTAGAAATCCACTAAAAGTTTTGTTTGGTTATCTTGCAATCCCGAGATAATCGTCTCCATGCTCCAAATCCATTTTAAAGCCATTTTTAAGGCATTTCGCGCATACATGAAATGAACACATTTTTCTCCAAAACTATAACAGATGCAAGCTTGTCCTGTTTGGTGGAGATGATATTTAATAAAATAAGTAGAAATCCACTAAAAGTTTTGTTTGGTTATCTTGCAATCCCGAGATAATCGTCTCCATGCTCCAAATCCATTTTAAAGCCATTTTTAAGGCATTTCGCGCATACATGAAATGAACACATTTTTCTCCAAAACTATAACAGATGCAAGCTTGTCCTGTTTGGTGGAGATGATATTTAATAAAATAAGTAGAAATCCACTAAAAGTTTTGTTTGGTTATCTTGCAATCCCGAGATAATCGTCTCCATGCTCCAAATCCATTTTAAAGCCATTTTTAAGGCATTTCGCGCATACATGAAATGAACACATTTTTCTCCAAAACTATAACAGATGCAAGCTTGTCCTGTTTGGTGGAGATGATATTTAATAAAATAAGTAGAAATCCACTAAAAGTTTTGTTTGGTTATCTTGCAATCCCGAGATAATCGTCTCCATGCTCCAAATCCATTTTAAAGCCATTTTTAAGGCATTTCGCGCATACATGAAATGAACACATTTTTCTCCAAAACTATAACAGATGCAAGCTTGTCCTGCTTGGTGGAGATGATATTTAATAAAATAAGTAGAAATCCACTAAAAGTTTTGTTTGGTTATCTTGCAATCCCTAGATAATCGTCTCCATGCTCCAAATCCATTTTAAAGCCATTTTTAAGGCATTTCGCGCATACATGAAATGAACACATTTTTCTCCAAAACTATAACAGATGCAAGCTTGTCCTGTTTGGTGGAGATGATATTTAATAAAATAAGTAGAAATCCACTAAAAGTTTTGTTTGGTTATCTTGCAATCCCGAGATAATCGTCTCCATGCTCCAAATCCATTTTAAAGCCATTTTTAAGGCATTTCGCGCATACATGAAATGAACACATTTTTCTCCAAAACTATAACAGATGCAAGCTTGTCCTGTTTGGTGGAGATGATATTTAATAAAATAAGTAGAAATCCACTAAAAGTTTTGTTTGGTTATCTTGCAATCCCGAGATAATCGTCTCCATGCTCCAAATCCATTTTAAAGCCATTTTTAAGGCATTTCGCGCATACATGAAATGAACACATTTTTCTCCAAAACTATAACAGATGCAAGCTTGTCCTGTTTGGTGGAGATGATATTTAATAAAATAAGTAGAAATCCACTAAAAGTTTTGTTTGGTTATCTTGCAATCCCTAGATAATCGTCTCCATGCTCCAAATCCATTTTAAAGCCATTTTTAAGGCATTTCGCGCATACATGAAATGAACACATTTTTCTCCAAAACTATAACAGATGCAAGCTTGTCCTGTTTGGTGGAGATGATATTTAATAAAATAAGTAGAAATCCACTAAAAGTTTTGTTTGGTTATCTTGCAATCCCGAGATAATCGTCTCCATGCTCCAAATCCATTTTAAAGCCATTTTTAAGGCATTTCGCGCATACATGAAATGAACACATTTTTCTCCAAAACTATAACAGATGCAAGCTTGTCCTGTTTGGTGGAGATGATATTTAATAAAATAAGTAGAAATCCACTAAAAGTTTTGTTTGGTTATCTTGCAATCCCGAGATAATCGTCTCCATGCTCCAAATCCATTTTAAAGCCATTTTTAAGGCATTTCGCGCATACATGAAATGAACACATTTTTCTCCAAAACTATAACAGATGCAAGCTTGTCCTGTTTGGTGGAGATGATATTTAATAAAATAAGTAGAAATCCACTAAAAGTTTTGTTTGGTTATCTTGCAATCCCGAGATAATCGTCTCCATGCTCCAAATCCATTTTAAAGCCATTTTTAAGGCATTTCGCGCATACATGAAATGAACACATTTTTCTCCAAAACTATAACAGATGCAAGCTTGTCCTGTTTGGTGGAGATGATATTTAATAAAATAAGTAGAAATCCACTAAAAGTTTTGCTTGGTTATCTTGCAATCCCGAGATAATCGTCTCCATGCTCCAAATCCATTTTAAAGCCATTTTTAAGGCATTTCGCGCATACATGAAATGAACACATTTTTCTCCAAAACTATAACAGATGCAAGCTTGTCCTGTTTGGTGGAGATGATATTTAATAAAATAAGTAGAAATCCACTAAAAGTTTTGTTTGGTTATCTTGCAATCCCGAGATAATCGTCTCCATGCTCCAAATCCATTTTAAAGCCATTTTTAAGGCATTTCGCGCATACATGAAATGAACACATTTTTCTCCAAAACTATAACAGATGCAAGCTTGTCCTGTTTGGTGGAGATGATATTTAATAAAATAAGTAGAAATCCATAGTGATGAGCGAGTACTAAAAAGCTCGGGTGCTCGAAGCTCGGGCCGAGCCTCCCAAGATACTCGTGTACTCGGCCCGAGCAACGAGCCCAATGTTATCCTATGGGAGACCCGAGTATTTTTGTGAAATGACCTCCCGGCAGCATGGAGAAACCCTAAAAATGTCACAAAAGGCTCAGAAGAGTGCTCAAATGACATGGCAACAGCATGGGGAAGACCCCTTGAAGCATTTATCACTCAAAAGTCACAGCTGTGAACAATTTTGTCCGCGTTTTACGCCATTTTTACGGACTCACCAGAAAACCTTCCAAAATGACCCCAAAATGATTTTTCATGGCGGAAATGTTAAGGGCACATACCCAATAGTGAGATAGATCTGGTGTATGTTACTTTTTGAGATCAATACATGAAAGATTTTACGTGAAAACATTGTGTGGCACTCCGATGTCCCTGAGAAGAGACGTACATGAAGGCCTCTTGAGTCTAATGTGCCCATTTTGAGGAAGTGAGTCTTTGTAGTATTTTCCTTTGCCAGGGCAGTCCTAAATTGTGAGGTTCACCAATGCCCCTGCATACAGACGTGCATGAGGGCCTCAAAACATTAAGTGTCCATTGTCAGGAAGTGGGTGTATTATAGTATAGCCCTTAGGCAGGGCAGCCAAAAATTGGGAGGCTCCACATTGTCCCTGGGTAGAGACGTGCATGATGGCCTTTAAACCTGAAGTGCCCATTGTAAGGAAGTGGGTCTATTTCAGTATAGCCCTTTGCCAGGGCAGCCAAAAATTGGGAGGCTCCACATTGTCCCTGGGTAGAGACGTGCATGAGGGCCTCAAAACATTAAGTGTCCATTGTCAGGAAGTGGGTGTATTATAGTATAGCCCTTAGGCAGGGCAGCCAAAAATTGGGAGGCTCCACATTGTCCCTGGGTAGAGACGTGCATGATGGCCTTTAAACCTGAAGTGCCCATTGTAAGGAAGTGGGTCTATTTCAGTATAGCCCTTTGCCAGGGCAGCCAAAAATTGGGAGGCTCCACATTGTCCCTGGGTAGAGACGTGCATGAGGGCCTCAAAACATTAAGTGTCCATTGTCAGGAAGTGGGTGTATTATAGTATAGCCCTTAGGCAGGGCAGCCAAAAATTGGGAGGCTCCACATTGTCCCTGGGTAGAGACGTGCATGATGGCCTTTAAACCTGAAGTGCCCATTGTAAGGAAGTGGGTCTATTTCAGTATAGCCCTTTGCCAGGGCAGCCAAAAATTGGGAGGCTCCACATTGTCCCTGGGTAGAGACGTGCATGAGGGCCTCAAAACATTAAGTGTCCATTTTAAGGAAGTGGGTGTATTTCAGTATAGCCCTTAGGCAGGGCAGCCAAAAATTGGGAGGCTCCACGTTGTCCCTGGGTAGAGACGTGCATGAGGGCCTCAAAACATTGTTCCCATTGCAAAGGAGCGGGTCTCCTGTCGTTGTAATGTCCATTCTGCAAAGAATGGGCGAAAAAATTTACCACTGGGGGTATACCTGAAACAAAGACCTAACTATTGTAACGGTCATCATGATGGCGCATGAGGAGAAGGAGGAGCAGTCCAGCGATTATCCAAAGTCGAGAAGTGTACTCATGGGTGAGTGGAGGTACATGGCAAACTTTAAATTCCGCTCTCATTTGCTGGTGGTGTGGTGAAGTCTGGCCCAATCCAACCCTTGTTCATCTTTATCAGAGTCAGCCTGTCAGCATTTTCAGTTGACAGGCGGGTGCGTTTATCTGTAATGATTCCACCTGCGGCACTAAAAACACGCTCTGACAAAACGCTAGCAGCAGGGCAGGCCAGGACTTCCAAGGCGTAGAGAGCCAATTCATGCCACGTGTCCAGCTTGGATACCCAATAATTGTAAGGCACAGAGGAATGTCGGAGTACAGTTGTTCGATCTGCAAGGTACTCCTTCAGCATCTGGGCAAACTTAGGATTTCTTGTGGCACTACCCCGCACCTCAGGGGCTGTGGTACGTGAGGGGCTGAGAAAACTGTCCCACATCTTAAAGACTGTTCCCCTACCTCTGGCGGATTGGACTTGTGCCTCTCTCGGCTGTACGCCTCGGTTGTCCACTGATTCCTGACCTATGCCGCTAGCGTTTTGTGAGGGGAATGCTTTGCCTACTTCCGTGAGTATGGCCTTCCGAAACTGCTGCATTTTGGTTGACCTCTCATCCACGGGAATAAGAGACAAAAAGTTCTCCTTGTAGCGTGGGTCTAACAGTGTTACCAACCAGTAATGATTGTCGGCCAAGATGTTCTTAACGCGAGGGTCACGAGACAGGCAGCTTACCATAAAGTCAGCCATGTGCGCCAGACTCTTAACAGCCAGGACTTCAGTAGCCTGACCAACAAGATGACTGAACATGCTGTCCTCCTCCTCCTCCTCCTCCTCCTCCTCCTCATCTACCCTGTCCTCTGGCCAGCCACGCTGAATCGAGGATATGACTGGTGTGCATGTCATATCCTCAATTTGGCCGGAGAGTTGCTCCATGTCTTCATCCTCCTCCTCGTCATAGTCCTCCACTGCACGTTGTGATGAGACGAGGCTGGGCTGTGTGTTATCACCCACACCCACTACTGTTTCTTGCTGCAACTCATCGCGCTCCGCCTGCAATGCATCATGTTTGTTTTTCAAAAGGGACCGTTTTAGAAGGCAGAGTAGCGGTATGGTGACGCTAATAATGGCGTCATCACCACTCACCATCTTGGTGGAGTCCTCAAAGTTTTGGAGGATGGTACATAGGTCTGACATCCATCTCCACTCCTCAGGTGTTATGTGTGGAGTTTGACCCATTTCCCGACGGCTTAGGTGATGCAGGTACTCAACAACTGCCCTCTTCTGCTCACATATCCTGACCAACATGTGCAGAGTTGAATTCCAACGCGTGGGGACATCACACACCAGTCTGTGAGCCGGAAGATGCAAACGGCGCTGAAAGCCGGCAAGGCCGGCTGAAGCAGTAGGTGACTTTCGAAAATGTGCAGACAGGCGGCGAACTTTTACCAGCAGATCAGACAGCTCTGGGTATGACTTTATAAACCGCTGAACCACGAGGTTGAGCACATGGGCCACGCATGGAACATGTGTCAGCTGGCCTCGCCTCAAAGCCGCCACCAGGTTCCGGCCATTGTCACAAACGACCTTTCCTGGCTTTAGGTTCAGAGGTGTGAGCCAGTGATCTGCCTGCTGTTTCAGAGCTGTCCACAGCTCTTCTGCATTGTGGGGTTTGTCACCTATGCAGATTAGCTTCAGCACAGCCTGTTGCCGCTTCGCCGAGGCAGTGCTGCAGTGCTTCCAGCTTGTGACTGGTGTGGAGGGCACAGTGGATGAGGATGCGCAGGAGGAGGAGGAGGCTGAAGAGCATGACATTCCGGAGCTGTAGAGTGTGGGTGAAACACTGACTGAGGTAGGGCCTGCAAACCTTGGTGTGGGAAGGACGTGTTCCGTCCCTCGCTCAGACTGGGTCCCAGCTTCCACAATATTAACCCAGTGTGCCGTCAACGAGATGTAGCGGCCTTGCCCACAAGCACTTGTCCACGTGTCTGTGGTTAGGTGGACTTTGGGTGAAACAGCGTTGTTCAGGGCACGTGTGATGTTTTGTGACACGTGGTTATGCAACGCGGGGACGGCACACCGGGAGAAATAGTGGCGGCTGGGGACCGAGTAACGTGGGACAGCTGCCGCCATCAGGTCACGGAATGCTTCTGTCTCCACCAGCCTAAAAGGCAACATTTCCAGCGCAAGCAGTCGCGAAATGTTAGCATTTAGAACTGTGGCATGTGGGGTGTTGGCAGTGTATTTGCGCCTGCGTTCAAAGGTTTGCTGAATGGATAACTGAACGCTGCGCTGGGACAAGGACGTGCTTGATGATGGTGTTCTTTCTGCGTAGGCAACTGCAGGTGCAGGAGTGGAGGAGGCTTGTTCGCAGGCAGCATGGACAGAGGATTGGCTCGCATGCACAACCAGCGAAGACGTAGCAGTGACATCAGCAAGCACTGCTCCTCGACTCTGTTGTACTTCCCACAAAGTCGGGTGCTTGGCTGACATGTGCCTGATCATGCTGGTGGTGGTCAGGCTGCTAGTTTTGGTACCCCTGCTGATGCTGGCACGGCAGGTGTTGCAAATGGCCTTTTTTGAATCATCTGGATCCAACTTAAAAAACTGCCAGACTCGTGAAGACCTAACATTTGTACAGGCACCTTGTGTCGTCGTGTTGTTACGGGGAACGGTTGCCTGACTTCTGCCTGGGACCACCACCCTGCTTCTTACTGCCTGTTGTGATGCTACGCCTCCCTCCCCCTGTGCACTGCTGTCCTCGCTCTGCATATCCTCCTGCCAGGTTGGGTCAGTTACTGGATCATCCACCACGTCGTCTTCCTCTTCCGCACCCTGCTCCTCCTCCTGACTTGCTGACAATTGTGTCTCATCATCGTCCACCACTTGTTGAGACACGTTGCCAACTTCGTGAGAACGTGGCTGCTCAAATATTTGGCTATCTGTACAGACGATCTCCTCATGACCCACTTCAATATGAGCTGGCGAGAGGCCAGAATGTGTGAATGGAAACGTGAACAGCTCTTCCGAGTGTCCAAGTGTGGGATCATTAATGTCCGAGGAGGACGTGTACTCAGCCTGGTGGTAGGAAGGAGGATCAGGTTCAGAAATGTGCGGTGCAGTATCACGGCTACTGACACTTGACCGTGTGGAAGACAGAGTTTTTGTGGTGGTGCCAATCTGACTGGAAGCATTATCCGCTATCCAACTAACAACCTGTTGACACTGGTCTTGGTTCAAGAGCGGTGTACTGCTGCGGTCCCCAAGAATTTGGGACAGGACGTGCGAGCGACTAGATGTGGCCCTTTGTTGTGGCGAAATTAGAGCTTGCCCACGACCTCGGCCTCTGCCTGCACCACCATCACGTCCACTTCCTTGTTCCTTGCCAATGCCCTTGCGCATTTTGCAATGCTGTGCACTGCTGACGTGTATATTCACTACTTGTGCGTTATATCAAAGTTTCTGGAAATTGCACACCAGTGCACCTGTACGCTGCCACCAACAGGCACACACGTGCGGTTTTAAAAACCAAGCACGGACGCAATAATAACCTAACACAGGTTTTAGGAGCAAAAATTAAGAACTCTGACACTATCAGCCACTGCTGACTGACGTGTATTATACACTACACTTGTGCGTTATATAATAGTTTGGTAAACGCACACCAGTGCACCTGTACGCTGCCACCAACAGGCACACACGTGCGGTTTTAAAAACCAAGCACGGACGCAATAATAACCTAACACAGGTTTTAGGAGCAAAAATTAAGAACTCTGACACTATCAGCCACTGCTGACTGACGTGTATTATACACTACACTTGTGCGTTATATAATAGTTTGGTAAACGCACACCAGTGCACCTGTACGCTGCCACCAACAGGCACACACGTGCGGTTTTAAAAACCAAGCACGGACGCAATAATAACCTAACACAGGTTTTAGGAGCAAAAATTAAGAACTCTGACACTATCAGCCACTGCTGACTGACGTGTATTATACACTACACTTGTGCGTTATATAATAGTTTGGTAAACGCACACCAGTGCACCTGTACGCTGCCACCAACAGGCACACACGTGCGGTTTTAAAAACCAAGCACGGACGCAATAATAACCTAACACAGGTTTTAGGAGCAAAAATTAAGAACTCTGACACTATCAGCCACTGCTGACTGACGTGTATTATACACTACACTTGTGCGTTATATAATAGTTTGGTAAACGCACACCAGTGCACCTGTACGCTGCCACCAACAGGCACACACGTGCGGTTTTAAAAACCAAGCACGGACGCAATAATAACCTAACACAGGTTTTAGGAGCAAAAATTAAGAACTCTGACACTATCAGCCACTGCTGACTGACGTGTATTATACACTACACTTGTGCGTTATATAATAGTTTGGTAAACGCACACCAGTGCACCTGTACGCTGCCACCAACAGGCACACACGTGCGGTTTTAAAAACCAAGCACGGACGCAATAATAACCTAACACAGGTTTTAGGAGCAAAAATTAAGAACTCTGACACTATCAGCCACTGCTGACTGACGTGTATTATACACTACACTTGTGCGTTATATAATAGTTTGGTAAACGCACACCAGTGCACCTGTACGCTGCCACCAACAGGCACACACGTGCGGTTTTAAAAACCAAGCACGGACGCAATAATAACCTAACACAGGTTTTAGGAGCAAAAATTAAGAACTCTGACACTATCAGCCACTGCTGACTGACGTGTATTATACACTACACTTGTGCGTTATATAATAGTTTGGTAAACGCACACCAGTGCACCTGTACGCTGCCACCAACAGGCACACACGTGCGGTTTTAAAAACCAAGCACGGACGCAATAATAACCTAACACAGGTTTTAGGAGCAAAAATTAAGAACTCTGACACTATCAGCCACTGCTGACTGACGTGTATTATACACTACACTTGTGCGTTATATAATAGTTTGGTAAACGCACACCAGTGCACCTGTACGCTGCCACCAACAGGCACACACGTGCGGTTTTAAAAACCAAGCACGGACGCAATAATAACCTAACACAGGTTTTAGGAGCAAAAATTAAGAACTCTGACACTATCAGCCACTGCTGACTGACGTGTATTATACACTACACTTGTGCGTTATATAATAGTTTGGTAAACGCACACCAGTGCACCTGTACGCTGCCACCAACAGGCACACACGTGCGGTTTTAAAAACCAAGCACGGACGCAATAATAACCTAACACAGGTTTTAGGAGCAAAAATTAAGAACTCTGACACTATCAGCCACTGCTGACTGACGTGTATTATACACTACACTTGTGCGTTATATAATAGTTTGGTAAACGCACACCAGTGCACCTGTACGCTGCCACCAACAGGCACACACGTGCGGTTTTAAAAACCAAGCACGGACGCAATAATAACCTACTAACAGGTTTTTTTGGGGAGCGACAATTACAGTACAGACAAGTCAGACACTATCTGGACTGTTTTACACTGTGTACACCAGCCCCAGATATGAAGGCTGGTATACGGTCACCACTACCCTGCCTGCCTGCCTGCCTGTATACTGCTACAATAGTCCTGACAAGGACTCTTTTGGTCACTAGCCTGTATTCAGACCTGGCTATACCCTGCCTGTATATAGCAACAATAGTCCTGAGAAGGACTCTGCTACTGTACTCCGACCTGGCTATACCCTGCCTGCCTGTATACAACTAGAATAGTCCTGAGAAGGACTTTTGGTCACACTGTTTGCAGCCCTGCAACTGAAAAAGCTATAAAGGGCCGCAAAGCTTTCCCTGAATCAGCGACACTCTCCCTACACTCACTGTCAGAATAGCTGTGAGCAGAGCACAGCGCGCCGGCCGATATAAAGGCTCGGTGACGCTGTGCAGGCCGGCCAATCACTGCAATTCCACAACTAACAGGGCTGTGGCATTGCAGTGGTCTGCCAGCCAATCCCTGCATGAGGGCTGGCTCTCAAAAGAGCGCCAACATGCAGAAATGAAGACCACGAGTAAAGCACGAGTATCGCGAGATTACTCGGTCCCCGCCGAGCAGCCCGAGTACAGTGATACTCGTGCGAGTACCGAGTAGTGACAAGCATGCTCGCTCATCACTAGAAATCCACTAAAAGTTTTGTTTGGTTATCTTGCAATCCCGAGATAATCGTCTCCATGCTCCAAATCCATTTTAAAGCCATTTTTAAGGCATTTCGCGCATACATGAAATGAACACATTTTTCTCCAAAACTATAACAGATGCAAGCTTGTCCTGTTTGGTGGAGATGATATTTAATAAAATAAGTAGAAATCCACTAAAAGTTTTGTTTGGTTATCTTGCAATCCCGAGATAATCGTCTCCATGCTCCAAATCCATTTTAAAGCCATTTTTAAGGCATTTCGCGCATACATGAAATGAACACATTTTTCTCCAAAACTATAACAGATGCAAGCTTGTCCTGTTTGGTGGAGATGATATTTAATAAAATAAGTAGAAATCCACTAAAAGTTTTGTTTGGTTATCTTGCAATCCCGAGATAATCGTCTCCATGCTCCAAATCCATTTTAAAGCCATTTTTAAGGCATTTCGCGCATACATGAAATGAACACATTTTTCTCCAAAACTATAACAGATGCAAGCTTGTCCTGTTTGGTGGAGATGATATTTAATAAAATAAGTAGAAATCCACTAAAAGTTTTGTTTGGTTATCTTGCAATCCCGAGATAATCGTCTCCATGCTCCAAATCCATTTTAAAGCCATTTTTAAGGCATTTCGCGCATACATGAAATGAACACATTTTTCTCCAAAACTATAACAGATGCAAGCTTGTCCTGTTTGGTGGAGATGATATTTAATAAAATAAGTAGAAATCCACTAAAAGTTTTGTTTGGTTATCTTGCAATCCCGAGATAATCGTCTCCATGCTCCAAATCCATTTTAAAGCCATTTTTAAGGCATTTCGCGCATACATGAAATGAACACATTTTTCTCCAAAACTATAACAGATGCAAGCTTGTCCTGTTTGGTGGAGATGATATTTAATAAAATAAGTAGAAATCCACTAAAAGTTTTGTTTGGTTATCTTGCAATCCCGAGATAATCGTCTCCATGCTCCAAATCCATTTTAAAGCCATTTTTAAGGCATTTCGCGCATACATGAAATGAACACATTTTTCTCCAAAACTATAACAGATGCAAGCTTGTCCTGTTTGGTGGAGATGATATTTAATAAAATAAGTAGAAATCCACTAAAAGTTTTGTTTGGTTATCTTGCAATCCCGAGATAATCGTCTCCATGCTCCAAATCCATTTTAAAGCCATTTTTAAGGCATTTCGCGCATACATGAAATGAACACATTTTTCTCCAAAACTATAACAGATGCAAGCTTGTCCTGTTTGGTGGAGATGATATTTAATAAAATAAGTAGAAATCCACTAAAAGTTTTGTTTGGTTATCTTGCAATCCCGAGATAATCGTCTCCATGCTCCAAATCCATTTTAAAGCCATTTTTAAGGCATTTCGCGCATACATGAAATGAACACATTTTTCTCCAAAACTATAACAGATGCAAGCTTGTCCTGTTTGGTGGAGATGATATTTAATAAAATAAGTAGAAATCCACTAAAAGTTTTGTTTGGTTATCTTGCAATCCCGAGATAATCGTCTCCATGCTCCAAATCCATTTTAAAGCCATTTTTAAGGCATTTCGCGCATACATGAAATGAACACATTTTTCTCCAAAACTATAACAGATGCAAGCTTGTCCTGTTTGGTGGAGATGATATTTAATAAAATAAGTAGAAATCCACTAAAAGTTTTGTTTGGTTATCTTGCAATCCCGAGATAATCGTCTCCATGCTCCAAATCCATTTTAAAGCCATTTTTAAGGCATTTCGCGCATACATGAAATGAACACATTTTTCTCCAAAACTATAACAGATGCAAGCTTGTCCTGTTTGGTGGAGATGATATTTAATAAAATAAGTAGAAATCCACTAAAAGTTTTGTTTGGTTATCTTGCAATCCCGAGATAATCGTCTCCATGCTCCAAATCCATTTTAAAGCCATTTTTAAGGCATTTCGCGCATACATGAAATGAACACATTTTTCTCCAAAACTATAACAGATGCAAGCTTGTCCTGTTTGGTGGAGATGATATTTAATAAAATAAGTAGAAATCCACTAAAAGTTTTGTTTGGTTATCTTGCAATCCCGAGATAATCGTCTCCATGCTCCAAATCCATTTTAAAGCCATTTTTAAGGCATTTCGCGCATACATGAAATGAACACATTTTTCTCCAAAACTATAACAGATGCAAGCTTGTCCTGTTTGGTGGAGATGATATTTAATAAAATAAGTAGAAATCCACTAAAAGTTTTGTTTGGTTATCTTGCAATCCCGAGATAATCGTCTCCATGCTCCAAATCCATTTTAAAGCCATTTTTAAGGCATTTCGCGCATACATGAAATGAACACATTTTTCTCCAAAACTATAACAGATGCAAGCTTGTCCTGTTTGGTGGAGATGATATTTAATAAAATAAGTAGAAATCCACTAAAAGTTTTGTTTGGTTATCTTGCAATCCCGAGATAATCGTCTCCATGCTCCAAATCCATTTTAAAGCCATTTTTAAGGCATTTCGCGCATACATGAAATGAACACATTTTTCTCCAAAACTATAACAGATGCAAGCTTGTCCTGTTTGGTGGAGATGATATTTAATAAAATAAGTAGAAATCCACTAAAAGTTTTGTTTGGTTATCTTGCAATCCCGAGATAATCGTCTCCATGCTCCAAATCCATTTTAAAGCCATTTTTAAGGCATTTCGCGCATACATGAAATGAACACATTTTTCTCCAAAACTATAACAGATGCAAGCTTGTCCTGTTTGGTGGAGATGATATTTAATAAAATAAGTAGAAATCCACTAAAAGTTTTGTTTGGTTATCTTGCAATCCCGAGATAATCGTCTCCATGCTCCAAATCCATTTTAAAGCCATTTTTAAGGCATTTCGCGCATACATGAAATGAACACATTTTTCTCCAAAACTATAACAGATGCAAGCTTGTCCTGTTTGGTGGAGATGATATTTAATAAAATAAGTAGAAATCCACTAAAAGTTTTGTTTGGTTATCTTGCAATCCCGAGATAATCGTCTCCATGCTCCAAATCCATTTTAAAGCCATTTTTAAGGCATTTCGCGCATACATGAAATGAACACATTTTTCTCCAAAACTATAACAGATGCAAGCTTGTCCTGTTTGGTGGAGATGATATTTAATAAAATAAGTAGAAATCCACTAAAAGTTTTGTTTGGTTATCTTGCAATCCCGAGATAATCGTCTCCATGCTCCAAATCCATTTTAAAGCCATTTTTAAGGCATTTCGCGCATACATGAAATGAACACATTTTTCTCCAAAACTATAACAGATGCAAGCTTGTCCTGTTTGGTGGAGATGATATTTAATAAAATAAGTAGAAATCCACTAAAAGTTTTGTTTGGTTATCTTGCAATCCCGAGATAATCGTCTCCATGCTCCAAATCCATTTTAAAGCCATTTTTAAGGCATTTCGCGCATACATGAAATGAACACATTTTTCTCCAAAACTATAACAGATGCAAGCTTGTCCTGTTTGGTGGAGATGATATTTAATAAAATAAGTAGAAATCCACTAAAAGTTTTGTTTGGTTATCTTGCAATCCCGAGATAATCGTCTCCATGCTCCAAATCCATTTTAAAGCCATTTTTAAGGCATTTCGCGCATACATGAAATGAACACATTTTTCTCCAAAACTATAACAGATGCAAGCTTGTCCTGTTTGGTGGAGATGATATTTAATAAAATAAGTAGAAATCCACTAAAAGTTTTGTTTGGTTATCTTGCAATCCCGAGATAATCGTCTCCATGCTCCAAATCCATTTTAAAGCCATTTTTAAGGCATTTCGCGCATACATGAAATGAACACATTTTTCTCCAAAACTATAACAGATGCAAGCTTGTCCTGTTTGGTGGAGATGATATTTAATAAAATAAGTAGAAATCCACTAAAAGTTTTGTTTGGTTATCTTGCAATCCCGAGATAATCGTCTCCATGCTCCAAATCCATTTTAAAGCCATTTTTAAGGCATTTCGCGCATACATGAAATGAACACATTTTTCTCCAAAACTATAACAGATGCAAGCTTGTCCTGTTTGGTGGAGATGATATTTAATAAAATAAGTAGAAATCCACTAAAAGTTTTGTTTGGTTATCTTGCAATCCCGAGATAATCGTCTCCATGCTCCAAATCCATTTTAAAGCCATTTTTAAGGCATTTCGCGCATACATGAAATGAACACATTTTTCTCCAAAACTATAACAGATGCAAGCTTGTCCTGTTTGGTGGAGATGATATTTAATAAAATAAGTAGAAATCCACTAAAAGTTTTGTTTGGTTATCTTGCAATCCCGAGATAATCGTCTCCATGCTCCAAATCCATTTTAAAGCCATTTTTAAGGCATTTCGCGCATACATGAAATGAACACATTTTTCTCCAAAACTATAACAGATGCAAGCTTGTCCTGTTTGGTGGAGATGATATTTAATAAAATAAGTAGAAATCCACTAAAAGTTTTGTTTGGTTATCTTGCAATCCCGAGATAATCGTCTCCATGCTCCAAATCCATTTTAAAGCCATTTTTAAGGCATTTCGCGCATACATGAAATGAACACATTTTTCTCCAAAACTATAACAGATGCAAGCTTGTCCTGTTTGGTGGAGATGATATTTAATAAAATAAGTAGAAATCCACTAAAAGTTTTGTTTGGTTATCTTGCAATCCCGAGATAATCGTCTCCATGCTCCAAATCCATTTTAAAGCCATTTTTAAGGCATTTCGCGCATACATGAAATGAACACATTTTTCTCCAAAACTATAACAGATGCAAGCTTGTCCTGTTTGGTGGAGATGATATTTAATAAAATAAGTAGAAATCCACTAAAAGTTTTGTTTGGTTATCTTGCAATCCCGAGATAATCGTCTCCATGCTCCAAATCCATTTTAAAGCCATTTTTAAGGCATTTCGCGCATACATGAAATGAACACATTTTTCTCCAAAACTATAACAGATGCAAGCTTGTCCTGTTTGGTGGAGATGATATTTAATAAAATAAGTAGAAATCCACTAAAAGTTTTGTTTGGTTATCTTGCAATCCCGAGATAATCGTCTCCATGCTCCAAATCCATTTTAAAGCCATTTTTAAGGCATTTCGCGCATACATGAAATGAACACATTTTTCTCCAAAACTATAACAGATGCAAGCTTGTCCTGTTTGGTGGAGATGATATTTAATAAAATAAGTAGAAATCCACTAAAAGTTTTGTTTGGTTATCTTGCAATCCCGAGATAATCGTCTCCATGCTCCAAATCCATTTTAAAGCCATTTTTAAGGCATTTCGCGCATACATGAAATGAACACATTTTTCTCCAAAACTATAACAGATGCAAGCTTGTCCTGTTTGGTGGAGATGATATTTAATAAAATAAGTAGAAATCCACTAAAAGTTTTGTTTGGTTATCTTGCAATCCCGAGATAATCGTCTCCATGCTCCAAATCCATTTTAAAGCCATTTTTAAGGCATTTCGCGCATACATGAAATGAACACATTTTTCTCCAAAACTATAACAGATGCAAGCTTGTCCTGTTTGGTGGAGATGATATTTAATAAAATAAGTAGAAATCCACTAAAAGTTTTGTTTGGTTATCTTGCAATCCCGAGATAATCGTCTCCATGCTCCAAATCCATTTTAAAGCCATTTTTAAGGCATTTCGCGCATACATGAAATGAACACATTTTTCTCCAAAACTATAACAGATGCAAGCTTGTCCTGTTTGGTGGAGATGATATTTAATAAAATAAGTAGAAATCCACTAAAAGTTTTGTTTGGTTATCTTGCAATCCCGAGATAATCGTCTCCATGCTCCAAATCCATTTTAAAGCCATTTTTAAGGCATTTCGCGCATACATGAAATGAACACATTTTTCTCCAAAACTATAACAGATGCAAGCTTGTCCTGTTTGGTGGAGATGATATTTAATAAAATAAGTAGAAATCCACTAAAAGTTTTGTTTGGTTATCTTGCAATCCCGAGATAATCGTCTCCATGCTCCAAATCCATTTTAAAGCCATTTTTAAGGCATTTCGCGCATACATGAAATGAACACATTTTTCTCCAAAACTATAACAGATGCAAGCTTGTCCTGTTTGGTGGAGATGATATTTAATAAAATAAGTAGAAATCCACTAAAAGTTTTGTTTGGTTATCTTGCAATCCCGAGATAATCGTCTCCATGCTCCAAATCCATTTTAAAGCCATTTTTAAGGCATTTCGCGCATACATGAAATGAACACATTTTTCTCCAAAACTATAACAGATGCAAGCTTGTCCTGTTTGGTGGAGATGATATTTAATAAAATAAGTAGAAATCCACTAAAAGTTTTGTTTGGTTATCTTGCAATCCCGAGATAATCGTCTCCATGCTCCAAATCCATTTTAAAGCCATTTTTAAGGCATTTCGCGCATACATGAAATGAACACATTTTTCTCCAAAACTATAACAGATGCAAGCTTGTCCTGTTTGGTGGAGATGATATTTAATAAAATAAGTAGAAATCCACTAAAAGTTTTGTTTGGTTATCTTGCAATCCCGAGATAATCGTCTCCATGCTCCAAATCCATTTTAAAGCCATTTTTAAGGCATTTCGCGCATACATGAAATGAACACATTTTTCTCCAAAACTATAACAGATGCAAGCTTGTCCTGTTTGGTGGAGATGATATTTAATAAAATAAGTAGAAATCCACTAAAAGTTTTGTTTGGTTATCTTGCAATCCCGAGATAATCGTCTCCATGCTCCAAATCCATTTTAAAGCCATTTTTAAGGCATTTCGCGCATACATGAAATGAACACATTTTTCTCCAAAACTATAACAGATGCAAGCTTGTCCTGTTTGGTGGAGATGATATTTAATAAAATAAGTAGAAATCCACTAAAAGTTTTGTTTGGTTATCTTGCAATCCCGAGATAATCGTCTCCATGCTCCAAATCCATTTTAAAGCCATTTTTAAGGCATTTCGCGCATACATGAAATGAACACATTTTTCTCCAAAACTATAACAGATGCAAGCTTGTCCTGTTTGGTGGAGATGATATTTAATAAAATAAGTAGAAATCCACTAAAAGTTTTGTTTGGTTATCTTGCAATCCCGAGATAATCGTCTCCATGCTCCAAATCCATTTTAAAGCCATTTTTAAGGCATTTCGCGCATACATGAAATGAACACATTTTTCTCCAAAACTATAACAGATGCAAGCTTGTCCTGTTTGGTGGAGATGATATTTAATAAAATAAGTAGAAATCCACTAAAAGTTTTGTTTGGTTATCTTGCAATCCCGAGATAATCGTCTCCATGCTCCAAATCCATTTTAAAGCCATTTTTAAGGCATTTCGCGCATACATGAAATGAACACATTTTTCTCCAAAACTATAACAGATGCAAGCTTGTCCTGTTTGGTGGAGATGATATTTAATAAAATAAGTAGAAATCCACTAAAAGTTTTGTTTGGTTATCTTGCAATCCCGAGATAATCGTCTCCATGCTCCAAATCCATTTTAAAGCCATTTTTAAGGCATTTCGCGCATACATGAAATGAACACATTTTTCTCCAAAACTATAACAGATGCAAGCTTGTCCTGTTTGGTGGAGATGATATTTAATAAAATAAGTAGAAATCCACTAAAAGTTTTGTTTGGTTATCTTGCAATCCCGAGATAATCGTCTCCATGCTCCAAATCCATTTTAAAGCCATTTTTAAGGCATTTCGCGCATACATGAAATGAACACATTTTTCTCCAAAACTATAACAGATGCAAGCTTGTCCTGTTTGGTGGAGATGATATTTAATAAAATAAGTAGAAATCCACTAAAAGTTTTGTTTGGTTATCTTGCAATCCCGAGATAATCGTCTCCATGCTCCAAATCCATTTTAAAGCCATTTTTAAGGCATTTCGCGCATACATGAAATGAACACATTTTTCTCCAAAACTATAACAGATGCAAGCTTGTCCTGTTTGGTGGAGATGATATTTAATAAAATAAGTAGAAATCCACTAAAAGTTTTGTTTGGTTATCTTGCAATCCCGAGATAATCGTCTCCATGCTCCAAATCCATTTTAAAGCCATTTTTAAGGCATTTCGCGCATACATGAAATGAACACATTTTTCTCCAAAACTATAACAGATGCAAGCTTGTCCTGTTTGGTGGAGATGATATTTAATAAAATAAGTAGAAATCCACTAAAAGTTTTGTTTGGTTATCTTGCAATCCCGAGATAATCGTCTCCATGCTCCAAATCCATTTTAAAGCCATTTTTAAGGCATTTCGCGCATACATGAAATGAACACATTTTTCTCCAAAACTATAACAGATGCAAGCTTGTCCTGTTTGGTGGAGATGATATTTAATAAAATAAGTAGAAATCCACTAAAAGTTTTGTTTGGTTATCTTGCAATCCCGAGATAATCGTCTCCATGCTCCAAATCCATTTTAAAGCCATTTTTAAGGCATTTCGCGCATACATGAAATGAACACATTTTTCTCCAAAACTATAACAGATGCAAGCTTGTCCTGTTTGGTGGAGATGATATTTAATAAAATAAGTAGAAATCCACTAAAAGTTTTGTTTGGTTATCTTGCAATCCCGAGATAATCGTCTCCATGCTCCAAATCCATTTTAAAGCCATTTTTAAGGCATTTCGCGCATACATGAAATGAACACATTTTTCTCCAAAACTATAACAGATGCAAGCTTGTCCTGTTTGGTGGAGATGATATTTAATAAAATAAGTAGAAATCCACTAAAAGTTTTGTTTGGT
Source organism: Anomaloglossus baeobatrachus (assembly GCF_048569485.1). Taxonomy (NCBI): domain Eukaryota; kingdom Metazoa; phylum Chordata; class Amphibia; order Anura; family Aromobatidae; genus Anomaloglossus; species Anomaloglossus baeobatrachus. The sequence goes on from NW_027442217.1 coordinate 219,763, forward strand.
TATCTTGCAATCCCGAGATAATCGTCTCCATGCTCCAAATCCATTTTAAAGCCATTTTTAAGGCATTTCGCGCATACATGAAATGAACACATTTTTCTCCAAAACTATAACAGATGCAAGCTTGTCCTGTTTGGTGGAGATGATATTTAATAAAATAAGTAGAAATCCACTAAAAGTTTTGTTTGGTTATCTTGCAATCCCGAGATAATCGTCTCCATGCTCCAAATCCATTTTAAAGCCATTTTTAAGGCATTTCGCGCATACATGAAATGAACACATTTTTCTCCAAAACTATAACAGATGCAAGCTTGTCCTGTTTGGTGGAGATGATATTTAATAAAATAAGTAGAAATCCACTAAAAGTTTTGTTTGGTTATCTTGCAATCCCGAGATAATCGTCTCCATGCTCCAAATCCATTTTAAAGCCATTTTTAAGGCATTTCGCGCATACATGAAATGAACACATTTTTCTCCAAAACTATAACAGATGCAAGCTTGTCCTGTTTGGTGGAGATGATATTTAATAAAATAAGTAGAAATCCACTAAAAGTTTTGTTTGGTTATCTTGCAATCCCGAGATAATCGTCTCCATGCTCCAAATCCATTTTAAAGCCATTTTTAAGGCATTTCGCGCATACATGAAATGAACACATTTTTCTCCAAAACTATAACAGATGCAAGCTTGTCCTGTTTGGTGGAGATGATATTTAATAAAATAAGTAGAAATCCACTAAAAGTTTTGTTTGGTTATCTTGCAATCCCGAGATAATCGTCTCCATGCTCCAAATCCATTTTAAAGCCATTTTTAAGGCATTTCGCGCATACATGAAATGAACACATTTTTCTCCAAAACTATAACAGATGCAAGCTTGTCCTGTTTGGTGGAGATGATATTTAATAAAATAAGTAGAAATCCACTAAAAGTTTTGTTTGGTTATCTTGCAATCCCGAGATAATCGTCTCCATGCTCCAAATCCATTTTAAAGCCATTTTTAAGGCATTTCGCGCATACATGAAATGAACACATTTTTCTCCAAAACTATAACAGATGCAAGCTTGTCCTGTTTGGTGGAGATGATATTTAATAAAATAAGTAGAAATCCACTAAAAGTTTTGTTTGGTTATCTTGCAATCCCGAGATAATCGTCTCCATGCTCCAAATCTATTTTAAAGCCATTTTTAAGGCATTTCGCGCATACATGAAATGAACACATTTTTCTCCAAAACTATAACAGATGCAAGCTTGTCCTGTTTGGTGGAGATGATATTTAATAAAATAAGTAGAAATCCACGTAAAAGTTTTGTTTGGTTATCTTGCAATCCCGAGATAATCGTCTCCATGCTCCAAATCCATTTTAAAGCCATTTTTAAGGCATTTCGCGCATACATGAAATGAACACATTTTTCTCCAAAACTATAACAGATGCAAGCTTGTCCTGTTTGGTGGAGATGATATTTAATAAAATAAGTAGAAATCCACTAAAAGTTTTGTTTGGTTATCTTGCAATCCCGAGATAATCGTCTCCATGCTCCAAATCCATTTTAAAGCCATTTTTAAGGCATTTCGCGCATACATGAAATGAACACATTTTTCTCCAAAACTATAACAGATGCAAGCTTGTCCTGTTTGGTGGAGATGATATTTAATAAAATAAGTAGAAATCCACTAAAAGTTTTGTTTGGTTATCTTGCAATCCCGAGATAATCGTCTCCATGCTCCAAATCCATTTTAAAGCCATTTTTAAGGCATTTCGCGCATACATGAAATGAACACATTTTTCTCCAAAACTATAACAGATGCAAGCTTGTCCTGTTTGGTGGAGATGATATTTAATAAAATAAGTAGAAATCCACTAAAAGTTTTGTTTGGTTATCTTGCAATCCCGAGATAATCGTCTCCATGCTCCAAATCCATTTTAAAGCCATTTTTAAGGCATTTCGCGCATACATGAAATGAACACATTTTTCTCCAAAACTATAACAGATGCAAGCTTGTCCTGTTTGGTGGAGATGATATTTAATAAAATAAGTAGAAATCCACTAAAAGTTTTGTTTGGTTATCTTGCAATCCCGAGATAATCGTCTCCATGCTCCAAATCCATTTTAAAGCCATTTTTAAGGCATTTCGCGCATACATGAAATGAACACATTTTTCCCAAAACTATAACAGATGCAAGCTTGTCCTGTTTGGTGGAGATGATATTTAATAAAATAAGTAGAAATCCACTAAAAGTTTTGTTTGGTTATCTTGCAATCCCGAGATAATCGTCTCCATGCTCCAAATCTATTTTAAAGCCATTTTTAAGGCATTTCGCGCATACATGAAATGAACACATTTTTCTCCAAAACTATAACAGATGCAAGCTTGTCCTGTTTGGTGGAGATGATATTTAATAAAATAAGTAGAAATCCAGTAAAAGTTTTGTTTGGTTATCTTGCAATCCCGAGATAATCGTCTCCATGCTCCAAATCCATTTTAAAGCCATTTTTAAGGCATTTCGCGCATACATGAAATGAACACATTTTTCTCCAAAACTATAACAGATGCAAGCTTGTCCTGTTTGGTGGAGATGATATTTAATAAAATAAGTAGAAATCCACTAAAAGTTTTGTTTGGTTATCTTGCAATCCCGAGATAATCGTCTCCATGCTCCAAATCCATTTTAAAGCCATTTTTAAGGCATTTCGCGCATACATGAAATGAACACATTTTTCTCCAAAACTATAACAGATGCAAGCTTGTCCTGTTTGGTGGAGATGATATTTAATAAAATAAGTAGAAATCCACTAAAAGTTTTGTTTGGTTATCTTGCAATCCCGAGATAATCGTCTCCATGCTCCAAATCCATTTTAAAGCCATTTTTAAGGCATTTCGCGCATACATGAAATGAACACATTTTTCTCCAAAACTATAACAGATGCAAGCTTGTCCTGTTTGGTGGAGATGATATTTAATAAAATAAGTTGAAATCCACTAAAAGTTTTGTTTGGTTATCTTGCAATCCCGAGATAATCGTCTCCATGCTCCAAATCCATTTTAAAGCCATTTTTAAGGCATTTCGCGCATACATGAAATGAACACATTTTTCTCCAAAACTATAACAGATGCAAGCTTGTCCTGTTTGGTGGAGATGATATTTAATAAAATAAGTAGAAATCCACTAAAAGTTTTGTTTGGTTATCTTGCAATCCCGAGATAATCGTCTCCATGCTCCAAATCCATTTTAAAGCCATTTTTAAGGCATTTCGCGCATACATGAAATGAACACATTTTTCTCCAAAACTATAACAGATGCAAGCTTGTCCTGTTTGGTGGAGATGATATTTAATAAAATAAGTAGAAATCCACTAAAAGTTTTGTTTGGTTATCTTGCAATCCCGAGATAATCGTCTCCATGCTCCAAATCCATTTTAAAGCCATTTTTAAGGCATTTCGCGCATACATGAAATGAACACATTTTTCTCCAAAACTATAACAGATGCAAGCTTGTCCTGTTTGGTGGAGATGATATTTAATAAAATAAGTAGAAATCCACTAAAAGTTTTGTTTGGTTATCTTGCAATCCCGAGATAATCGTCTCCATGCTCCAAATCCATTTTAAAGCCATTTTTAAGGCATTTCGCGCATACATGAAATGAACACATTTTTCTCCAAAACTATAACAGATGCAAGCTTGTCCTGTTTGGTGGAGATGATATTTAATAAAATAAGTAGAAATCCACTAAAAGTTTTGTTTGGTTATCTTGCAATCCCGAGATAATCGTCTCCATGCTCCAAATCCATTTTAAAGCCATTTTTAAGGCATTTCGCGCATACATGAAATGAACACATTTTTCTCCAAAACTATAACAGATGCAAGCTTGTCCTGTTTGGTGGAGATGATATTTAATAAAATAAGTAGAAATCCACTAAAAGTTTTGTTTGGTTATCTTGCAATCCCGAGATAATCGTCTCCATGCTCCAAATCCATTTTAAAGCCATTTTTAAGGCATTTCGCGCATACATGAAATGAACACATTTTTCTCCAAAACTATAACAGATGCAAGCTTGTCCTGTTTGGTGGAGATGATATTTAATAAAATAAGTAGAAATCCACTAAAAGTTTTGTTTGGTTATCTTGCAATCCCGAGATAATCGTCTCCATGCTCCAAATCCATGGATAGAGACGTGCATGAGGGCCTCAAAACATTAAGTGTCCATTGTCAGGAAGTGGGTCTTTTGTAGTATAGCCCTTTGGCAGGGCAGCCAAAAATTGGGAGGCTCCACGTTGTCCCTGGATAGAGACGTGCATGAGGGCCTCAAAACATTAAGTGTCCATTGTCAGGAAGTGGGTGTATTATAGTATAGCCCTTAGGCAGGGCAGCCAAAAATTGGGAGGCTCCACGTTGTCCCTGGATAGAGACGTGCATGAGGGCCTCAAAACATTAAGTGTCCATTGTCAGGAAGTGGGTCTTTTGTAGTATAGCCCTTTGGCAGGGCAGCCAAAAATTGGGAGGCTCCACGTTGTCCCTGGATAGAGACGTGCATGAGGGCCTCAAAACATTAAGTGTCCATTGTCAGGAAGTGGGTGTATTATAGTATAGCCCTTTGGCAGGGCAGCCAAAAATTGGGAGGCTCCACGTTGTCCCTGCATAGAGACGTGCATGAGGGCCTCAAAACATTGTTCCCATTGCAAAGGAGCGGGTCTCCTGTCGTTGTAATGTCCATTCTGCAAAGAATGGGCGAAAAAATTTACCACTGGGGGTATACCTGAAACAAACGCCTAACTCTTGTAACGGTCATCATGGTGGCGCATGAGGAGAAGGAGGAGCAGTCCAGCGATTATCCAAAGTCCAGAAGTGTGTACCCATGGGTGACTGGAGGTACATGGCAAATTCCCGTTATAAACTTTAAATTCCGCTCTCATTTGCTGGTGGTGTGGTGAAGTGTGGCCCAATCCAACCCTTGTTCATCTTGATCAGAGTCAGCCTGTCAGCATTTTCAGTTGACAGGCGGGTGCGTTTATCTGTAATGATTCCACCTGCGGCACTAAAAACACGCTCTGACAAAACGCTAGCGGCAGGGCAGGCCAGGACTTCCAAGGCGTAGAGAGCCAATTCATGCCACGTGTCCACCTTGGATACCCAATAATTGTAAGGCACAGAGGAATGTCGGAGTACAGTTGTTCGATCTGCAAGGTACTCCTTGAGCATCTGGGCAAACTTAGGATTTCTTGTGGCACTACCCCGCACCTCAGGGGCTGTGGTACGTGAGGGGCTGAGAAAACTGTCCCACATCTTAAAGACTGTTCCCCTACCTCTGGCGGATTGGACTTGTGCCTCTCTCGGCTGTACGCCTTGGTTGTCCACTGATTCCTGACCTATGCCGCTAGCGTTTTGTGAGGGGAATGCTTTGCCTACTTCCGTGACTATGGCCTTCCGGAACTGCTGCATTTTGGTTGACCTCTCCGCCTCGGGAATAAGAGACATAAAGTTCTCCTTGTAGCGTGGGTCTAACAGTGTTACCAACCAGTAATGATTGTCGGCCAAGATGTTCTTAACGCGAGGGTCACGAGACAGGCAGCTTACCATAAAGTCAGCCATGTGCGCCAGACTCTTAACAGCCAGGACTTCAGTAGCCTGACCAACACGTTGACTGAACATGCTGTCCTCCTCCTCCTCCTCCTCCTCCTCCTCATCTACCCTGTCCTCTGGCCAGCCACGCTGAACCGAGGATATGACTGGTGTGCATGTCATATCCTCAATTTGGCCGGAGATTTGCTCCATGTCTTCATCCTCCTCCTCGTCATAGTCCTCCACTGCACGTTGTGATGAGACGAGGCTGGGCTGTGTGTTATCACCCACACCCACTACTGTTTCTTGCTGCAACTCATCGCGCTCCGCCTGCAATGCATCATGTTTGGTTTTGAGCAGAGACCGTTTTAGAAGGCAGAGTAGCGGTATGGTGACGCTAATAATGGCGTCATCTTATACCTTTATGATGTTATTGTTTATTCTAAAGCAAACAAGATTTTAGGGTGTATAAAAAGGGAGATTAGATCCGGTGATCCCAACGTATTGTTAACCCTCTATAAATCACTTGTAAGGCCACATCTGGAATATGGGGTAAAGTCCTGAGCAGGTTGATAACCATTGGTTTGAGCATGGTAGGGTGTAGTGCGCATCTTCCTGCATCCGCCATAACCTTCCCTTAGGATATACTGTGCCCTTATCAGATTGGTTGTACAAGGTTGCTTCTCTTATTGGATGGATTTCAAGCTGCATGGATAATGTTCATTTAAATGATGTGGATAGAAAGACTGAAGATATCTACATGTAGTCTGAAATCCATCATGAATCAATACTATTTTACACAGTCATAAGCAGCCCATGGGCATTCACCTGCATTCAAACCAATAACAGCTCATAGACCAGACAATCCATCTACCACTGGACCAAAGACAGGAAGTTAAATCCACTGCCTGCGGTAACCAACTTAATCCTATAGGCTACTCACACAACAAACCCAACAGAAAGGAAAAAAACATGGCTTCGATTATCCATCCAATGAAAACGCATAACCATTGTGAGCCATTGGACAATGCAATTGGACACTTGGTGACATGGTGCACGGCCCAATGAATCAAGTCTTTACTTCATATTCACGGTTTAAGCCCTTGGGTTCTAATGTGCCCAGAGTACATATCCAGAAAGATTCTCTTTCTTTGAGCTAAACACAAGTCAACAATACATTGTAAGCAGATTCTATTACCAGTCCCACACCATTTTGTGACGCATAATCACACAGTGATCCAATTAACATTCCAAGTCATCGAACATGTCCAAGCCATACGCAGAGGAGGCAATAGAATTAGGAAGCTCAAAGAAAGGGAATCTTTCTGGATATATACTCTGGGCACATTGGAACCCAAAGGCTTAAACCATGAATATGAAGTACAGACTTGATTCATTGGGCCATGCATGGACATAATGGACATAATTCTAATAGGCAGGACAGGTAATAAGGAGCACAAGTTATATGCTAAAATGTGTTGTGTGACAAGACAGACACAGGAAAGGACATGATAACAGGTGTAGGGACCAACAAGGTGAGACAAGGGGTATCAGGATAGGGTCAAGTAGGTATGAATGTAGTAATGGGGCAGGCATAGAGAATTGTATGTGAATGTGAATTACAATAAATCACTAAGGAAAGGAATATGTGAGTGTGTGCCTAATGTAAACTAATATTGTACTGGCAAAATTATAGATGGAAAGGGAGAAGGGGAGGGGGGGAGAGAGGAGGCTGTAATTGACTACAAGGGTATGAGTTATGAGTGATCATAGGGATAGTGTTACATAAGTGGAAATACCTATGGAGGACCGGATGTGTAAGCGCATACCTTATACAAACCTATAGAGTGCTGATGGGTGAGAGTGTGATGTTAGATATAAGACATCCTATAGTGAATAGTGAGCCGTAATCAAGTGCAACAGGGATATTTCACGTGACTATGGGAACCTGGAAGGTAAAGAAAGGGGAGAAAAAACTGTTAGACAAGGTAATCAGACATAATGTAACCAGTTGATCAGACATGATCACCTGGTTTGAGACCCCCTGCCTTACACTATATAGATATCATGTTCATTCCCCATCTATCTTGCTCAGGAGAGCATCTCCCTCCCCCGGCACCAAGAGCAGCTCATACTGAATTGTTACATTGACTAGTAACACTGCACACAGAAATGCACCTTAATATTCCACTGTTAACCCTTTCCTCCTAGCAGTAACACACAACTCCTCACCTTGATATCATGGTGATTTATGGTCAGAATGACTTCAATGCGATCAGTGATTTCTATTCTAGCTCTGCTCACATAGATTTTATATCCACACTCAACTATAGGCCGTTCTTCATATTTTGGGGGCTTTTAGTCAGATATACTAGTTTGTGCCTGTATAGTATTGGTGTAGATGGGAGTGTAGGGCATGGGTTACATGGCACTGTGGTGGAATACTGATGGGAGGTATTGGTGCTGTGTTTGATGCTTCTACTGGGTATTTTCCTACAAATACTGGAACAGCTCACTGCTTAGAATGATCCTTCCCAGCTCTATAATATATTATATATACCCCACAATGCAGGCTCACACACACATTTGTCTCAAGTGTGTTGTAGGGACACAGATACAGTCTTGGTCATGTGACTAAAGGCTACTTTACACACTGCGATATCGGTCCCGATATCGCTAGTGTGGGTACCCGCCCCCATCTGTTGCGCGACACGGGCAAATCGCTGCCCATGCCGCACAACACCGACCAGACCCGTCACACATACTTACCTGCCCGGCGACGTCGCTGTGTCCGGCGAACCGCCTCCTTTCTAAGGGGGCGGTCCGTGCGGCGTCACAGCGACGTCACTGAGCGACCGCCCAATAGCAGCGGAGGGGCGGAGATGAGTGGCCGGAACATCCCGCCCACCTCCTTCCTTCCTCATAGCGGCTGGGAGGCAGGTAAGGAGAGGTTCCTCGTTTCTGCGGTGTCACACGGAGCGATGTGTGCTACCGCAGGAGCGACGAACTACATCGTTACTGCTGCAGTAACGATAATCGAGAATGGAGACCCATGTCACCGATGAGCGATTTTGCACGTTTTTGCAACGATGCAAAATCGCTCATCGGTATCACACGCAGCAACATCGCTAATGCGGCCGGATGTGCGTCACAAATTCCGTGACCCCAACGACTCCGCATTAGCGATGTCGCAGCGTGTAAAGCCCCCTTTAGTGGGAGTGGTGTACAGGGTCTTAGCAGTAAAGAGTATTCCATATTTCTGCCAGATACCCACAGAGATATTGAAATCTGAAAAAAGAGACTTCTGCTCATTGAAGGTAAGAACTGCTCACATAGCGTTCAACTCCACAGCAAACGAGTGCTCTAGCACTGGCATCTCAGCAGGGATATTCCCCTACTACACATGTGTGTCTAGGTCACTGTGACAGTTTACAGGACATAACTCAGGGCACCTAGACAGAAGGCAGAGGGACTACTTTCTATTTCTGGTGTAGAGCTTAGTACAATATATATATATTTATACTATTACATGGGACACATGTACCTTGTATTACCATTATTCGCTGTATATGAACCCCTTTTCTCCGGGCATTATTTGTCTATAGCATTTTTCACGAACCTGAGGCAACTGAGAACCCTTCAGTGAAGGAATTCCACTAACCCTCACAATACCTACCAGGGGCCTCCCTGCAGTAACTCAGGTAGTTGTACCCATTCTCTTTCCGCATTCTATGTGTTCTTCTTCTTTCTTCTTTTTTTTCTTTTTTCTTCTTTTTATTTCTATCATGTAGTTCAGGGGTTTATAGATATATGTCCTGCATCTCATATTTCCTTTAGTGGTGCTTCTTACCCATTCTCATATCATTTACCCTAGTATTTCATGATCCTGAGGCGACTGAGAACCCTTTAATAAAGGAATCCTTTTTCACCTGAATTGTCAAGTGATACTTACCAGTGACTATCACGTAATGTTACAGGTAGTTCCATTTTCTTCCTCTTCTTTCTCTCCTTTCTTCTTTGTCACACGGTCCATTGTGTTATAGCCCACGTGTCATGATAACACTTGTACCATCTTTTCATTTAGATTCCACCTACAATTATTTACCGATTCCAGTTCTGGAATAGGCTTTCATCATCTACTCACTAGAATTCTCAAGTTCATAAGGTACTGAGACATATACATGTTCACACCATTATAAAGAACAAAGTATAAACATTGAGGTTTTTCTCACACCCATGTTCCTGTGTTCTTTGATATGATATGTGTTCATTTCCTTCACTATATAGGATTGCAAGTTTTCCATTTGTACCTTAATGGCAATGACGCTATACAATTGAACACATATCATCCTGTTATCCATATAGGTGTGTATTTACCTGCTTGACTATTTTTGGTTGTTTGATCCAGAATGTTTCTCCAGATAGGTCATGTGGAAATTTTCTTTCCTCAGTACAAATGTTTTCACTATGGCTTTGGAAAATTTTTTTGTATGTGCATCATGGTCATTTGACCCATTGTACTCTCAAGTAGCAATATATTGTACTGTTATGTTGTACTATGTACTAATTACGTGTTTATATGGTTTTGTAACCCTTTATGATCTTAGATAACTTTATCCTTGATAAAGACCTAAAAACAAGCTCGAAACGTTGGATGAATTATCCTTTTGCACAAATAAAGAATTTTCAGCATTCTAAGAGTTCTTTTCTTACGTTATTGATCACTATAGTGTGCCAGAGCTATTTCTATTGAATTGACTCTTATTTTTTCTGAGCACCTGCTATATACACAGTGAGCCAGACATATTCAATTTTCATTCAGAAGGCAGAGGGAAGCCTTAGCAGCTGAGCCTATATCTTGGCTTGTGAGCATTAGAACAGGCCGGCGATTACAGGGTAACATGAAAAATGTCCAGCTTGCATTATGACTAGAACATGACAATATCCTTTTAAGTACTAACCTATGATGCGTTCCTAAGCAGTTGATGTTATATGTTCTACATTTCATTTTCTGCATACTTTCCAAGTAGTAGAATTTGCTTTGATATAGGCAACTGGATTTTCACAATGAAAAGGCAAAGGATAACGCCCGAAAAAGACGCCATACATTATGTCAGTGCCATCACTGACAAACCTGGATTGACCATGAAATACATCAATCCCCTTAAAGGTGAGTTAAAACAAGTTTTAACTAAATTGCCTTAATATTGTCATGCATTAGAATGACTGTCTTAGGTAATGATAAATATTTTCTACAGGAAGAGGAGTGTTTGCTGAAACTGAAATCGAAAAAGGGAGTTTTGTTGCAGAATATCGAGGTGAGCTCACGTATGCACTTACGATGGTAGACAACTACTCGAGATTTATGGTTGTGGTACAAGTCAAAGATCTAATGGCCCATACTGCAGCGAAGGTCTTCCAAGCACACTTATGCAGACCTCATGGCTACTCAGAGAGAGTCCTCACAGATCAAGGCACTGCCTTTGAAGCGGAAATCTTCAAGGACTTCTGCAGCTTTTACCGATGCAGGAAGATGCGTACTACACCCTACCATGCTCAAACCAATGGTTATCAACCTGCTCAGGACTTTACCCCATATTCCAGATGTGGCCTTACAAGTGATTTATAGAGGGGTAACAATACGTTGGGATCATCGGATCTAATCTCCCTTTTTATACACCCTAAAATCTTGTTTGCGTTAGAATAAACAATAACATCATAAAGGTATAGCAGTACCGTTTCAAAGTTTCGGTGTCCCAAGCAGCATTCCATCAGCCTCTGGAAGGTTCCTGGCAAATTGCACAGCTCGAAGGGCATGCTTTTGAACTCGCAGAGACCCATCTGGGTGGCAAAGGCGGTCTTCTCCCGGTCTGCCTCAGCAACGGACACTTGCCAATAGTGACTAGTGAGATCAAGGGTAGAAAAATAATTTGCAGTTGTCAATGCAGCTAGCTATTCCTCAATACAGGGGAGTGGTGCTGTCCTTCTTCTTTAACAGGACCAACGGAGCTGCCCAGAGGCTACAACTGTCACGGATAACCCCAGCCTCCTTCATGTTGCTCAACATGTCCTTGGTACACTGGTAATGTGCAGGTAGATTTGGCTTATATCTCTCTTTGATGGGTGGGTGTGCACTTGTGGGGATGTAGTGTTTGACCCCTTTTATTTTTCAAAAGTCTAGCGGATGTTTGCTGAAGACTTGCTCGTATTCTTGCACTAGCCTGTAGACCCCCTTCTTGTGATGTGAAGGTGTGGAGTCAGTGCCTACGTGTAATTCCTTACACCACTCCTCTGGCTGACTTGGTGAGCTGTCACTGAATGGGTGGGCTGAAGCAATGGTGGATGCTGCTGTTTGGATAGCATGTGTATCTACTGAGAACAGCTTATCAATGGTGGCAAATCGGAGCAGCTTAATCTTTTGCTCTCCGCAGTTCAACACTCTCATGGGCACTCTTCCCTTCCATATTAATGAATAAAACTATGATGTAAATAGCATATAGATACCCCACAAATGCAGATAAAAGTAGGTTATGGGAAAAGGGGGAAGAGAGAAACAGGAAAATAGTGGAATAAAGTATACCTTCCAGGTGGGAGAGGAAATGGCAGCACAGCCAGTGGAGGTGAAGCAAGGGGAGCCTGCAACTAAAGAGTTGAGAGCGTTATCACATGGTGACTGAGCCTGATTGTAACGGGAGCATAGAGGTGCCGATCCTGTCTTACCTGCGTTGGTGTAGAAGTGGGTGTCCTGTGGTGGAGTCAGCTATGTGCAGTGGTGGCCGTGGGTTCTTTTATGTGCGACCGTAGTAATAGCTGTGCCCACTTCCTGTATGGGAGTGGAATGCAGTGAGGCTAATGGAACGCACGCCTGCGCATTTGTGTTTAACGTCGCGCATGTGCAGAACGGAGAAAAGGCTGCGCTCACTTCCTAATGAAAGGGAGTGAGACGCAGCTGGGAAGGGAAGGGAAAAGATTAGGGTTTGGGGATGATGAAAGGGCTTTCTACGGGCAAGGATGGCAAAGGGTGGCAGTGACGGAAAGTCAGGCAGATGGTCCTGTCCTGTCCTGTCCGTCCGTCTTTTTGTATCATGAATTGGAAAGACTGCAAGGGGGAGGGGAGGTGCTTGTGCCCAAAAGGAGGAGTTATTCAGATTCATTGCAGTGGGCGGCGGCTGCAAAAAGCACCATTCTCCTTGTTTTTGCTCTGCAAAACAGCCTTTTCAAGGGTTTGGCTTGGGTGACAAAATGTCTTCTGTAGGCGTGGGTTTGTCTCCCTCTCCCTAAGATGTGTCCGGTATAGGCCAGGGTGCCACTCAAGGCCGTAACCAATTCGGGTTATAGCTTCTCGGCCTTTTGGCTAAGATCAAGTGTAGTTTCGGAGGACGCTACCTTGGTCGGTACTGGAAGGTGCCTGGGATTGCACGTCTGCCGGCCTTGAGGGAGTGTGTGCGCCTTCTGGTGACACATAGCCCTCTTGTGCCTGGACGGTTCCCAGGCAACGGGAGGCGATCACCTTTGTTATTTTGAAGTCCTACTGATAAACAGAAAAAAAATGAAAATCCAGTTGCCTATATCAAAGCAAATTCTACTACTTGTAAAGTATGCAGAAAATGAAATGTAGAACATATAACATCAACTGCTTAGGAACGCATCATAGGTTAGTACTTAAAAGGATATTGTCATGTTCTAGTCATAATGCAAGCTGGACATTTTTCATGTTACCCTGTAATCGCCGGCCTGTTCTAATGCTCACAAGCCAAGATATAGGCTCAGCTGCTAAGGCTTCCCTCTGCCTTCTGAATGAAAATTGAATATGTCTGGCTCACTGTGTATATAGCAGGTGCTCAGAAAAAATAAGAGTCAATTCAATAGAAATAGCTCTGGCACACTATAGTGATCAATAACGTAAGAAAAGAACTCTTAGAATGCTGAAAATTCTTTATTTGTGCAAAAGGATAATTCATCCAACGTTTCGAGCTTGTTTTTAGGTCTTTATCAAGGATAAAGTTATCTAAGATCATAAAGGGTTACAAAACCATATAAACACGTAATTAGTACATAGTACAACATAACAGTACAATATATTGCTACTTGAGAGTACAATGGGTCAAATGACCATGATGCACATACAAAAAAATTTTCCAAAGCCATAGTGAAAACATTTGTACTGAGGAAAGAAAATTTCCACATGACCTATCTGGAGAAACATTCTGGATCAAACAACCAAAAATAGTCAAGCAGGTAAATACACACCTATATGGATAACAGGATGATATGTGTTCAATTGTATAGCGTCATTGCCATTAAGGTACAAATGGAAAACTTGCAATCCTATATAGTGAAGGAAATGAACACACATGGGTTTGTTGTGTGAGGGTGTGAGAAAAACCTCAATGTTTATACTTTGTTCTTTATAATGGTGTGAACATGTATATGTCTCAGTACCTTATGAACTTGAGAATTCTAGTGAGTAGATGATGAAAGCCTATTCCAGAACTGGAATCGGTAAATAATTGTAGGTGGAATCTAAATGAAAAGATGGTACAAGTGTTATCATGACACGTGGGCTATAACACAATGGACCGTGTGACAAAGAAGAAAGGAGAGAAAGAAGAGGAAGAAAATGGAACTACCTGTAACATTACGTGATAGTCACTGGTAAGTATCACTTGACAATTCAGGTGAAAAAGGATTCCTTTATTAAAGGGTTCTCAGTCGCCTCAGGATCATGAAATACTAGGGTAAATGATATGAGAATGGGTAAGAAGCACCACTAAAGGAAATATGAGATGCAGGACATATATCTATAAACCCCTGAACTACATGATAGAAATAAAAAGAAGAAAAAAGAAAAAAAAGAAGAAAGAAGAAGAACACATAGAATGCGGAAAGAGAATGGGTACAACTACCTGAGTTACTGCAGGGAGGCCCCTGGTAGGTATTGTGAGGGTTAGTGGAATTCCTTCACTGAAGGGTTCTCAGTTGCCTCAGGTTCGTGAAAAATGCTATAGACAAATAATGCCCGGAGAAAAGGGGTTCATATACAGCGAATAATGGTAATACAAGGTACATGTGTCCCATGTAATAGTATAAATATATATATATTGTACTAAGCTCTACACCAGAAATAGAAAGTAGTCCCTCTGCCTTCTGTCTAGGTGCCCTGAGTTATGTCCTGTAAACTGTCACAGTGACCTAGACACACATGTGTAGTAGGGGAAAATCCCTGCTGAGATGCCAGTGCTAGAGCACTCGTTTGCTGTGGAGTTGAACGCTATGTGAGTAGTTCTTACCTTCAATGAGCAGAAGTCTCTTTTTTCAGATTTCAATATCTCTGTGGGTATCTGGCAGAAATATGGAATACTCTTTACTGCTAAGACCCTGTACACCACTCCCACTAAAGGGGGCTTTACACGCTGCGACATCGCTAATGCGGAGTCGTTGGGGTCACGGAATTTGTGACGCACATCCGGCCGCATTAGCGATGTTGCTGCGTGTGATACCGATGAGCGATTTTGCATCGTTGCAAAAACGTGCAAAATCGCTCATCGGTGACATGGGTCTCCATTCTCGATTATCGTTACTGCAGCAGTAACGATGTAGTTCGTCGCTCCTGCGGTAGCACACATCGCTCCGTGTGACACCGCAGAAACGAGGAACCTCTCCTTACCTGCCTCCCAGCCGCTATGAGGAAGGAAGGAGGTGGGCGGGATGTTCCGGCCACTCATCTCCGCCCCTCCGCTGCTATTGGGCCGTCGCTCAGTGACGTCGCTGTGACGCCGCACGGACCGCCCCCTTAGAAAGGAGGCGGTTCGCCGGACACAGCGACGTCGCCGGGCAGGTAAGTATGTGTGACGGGTCTGGTCGGTGTTGTGCGGCATGGGCAACGATTTGCCCGTGTCGCGCAACAGATGGGGGCGGGTACCCACACTAGCGATATCGGGACCGATATCGCAGTGTGTAAAGTAGCCTTTAGTCACATGACCAAGACTGTATCTGTGTCCCTACAACACACTTGAGACAAATGTGTGTGTGAGCCTGCATTGTGGGGTATATATAATATATTATAGAGCTGGGAAGGATCATTCTAAGCAGTGAGCTGTTCCAGTATTTGTAGGAAAATACCCAGTAGAAGCATCAAACACAGCACCAATACCTCCCATCAGTATTCCACCACAGTGCCATGTAACCCATGCCCTACACTCCCATCTACACCAATACTATACAGGCACAAACTAGTATATCTGACTAAAAGCCCCCAAAATATGAAGAACGGCCTATAGTTGAGTGTGGATATAAAATCTATGTGAGCAGAGCTAGAATAGAAATCACTGATCGCATTGAAGTCATTCTGACCATAAATCACCATGATATCAAGGTGAGGAGTTGTGTGTTACTGCTGGGAGGAAAGGGTTAACAGTGGAATATTAAGGTGCATTTCTGTGTGCAGTGTTACTAGTCAATGTAACAATTCAGTATGAGCTGCTCTTGGTGCCGGGGGAGGGAGATGCTCTCCTGAGCAAGATAGATGGGGAATAAACATGATATCTATATAGTGTAAGGCAGGGGGTCTCAAACCAGGTGATCATGTCTGATCAACTGGTTACATTATGTCTGATTACCTTGTCTAACAGTTTTTTCTCCCCTTTCTTTACCTTCCAGGTTCCCATAGTCACGTGAAATATCCCTGTTGCACTTGATTACGGCTCACTATTCACTATAGGATGTCTTATATCTAACATCACACTCTCACCCATCAGCACTCTATAGGTTTGTATAAGGTATGCGCTTACACATCCGGTCCTCCATAGGTATTTCCACTTATGTAACACTATCCCTATGATCACTCATAACTCATACCCTTGTAGTCAATTACAGCCTCCTCTCTCCCCCCTCCCCTTCTCCCTTTCCATCTATAATTTTGCCAGTACAATATTAGTTTACATTAGGCACACACTCACATATTCCTTTCCTTAGTGATTTATTGTAATTCACATTCACATACAATTCTCTATGCCTGCCCCATTACTACATTCATACCTACTTGACCCTATCCTGATACCCCTTGTCTCACCTTGTTGGTCCCTACACCTGTTATCATGTCCTTTCCTGTGTCTGTCTTGTCACACAACACATTTTAGCATATAACTTGTGCTCCTTATTACCTGTCCTGCCTATTAGAATTATGTCCATTATGTCCATGCATGGCCCAATGAATCAAGTCTGTACTTCATATTCATGGTTTAAGCCTTTGGGTTCCAATGTGCCCAGAGTATATATCCAGAAAGATTCCCTTTCTTTGAGCTTCCTAATTCTATTGCCTCCTCTGCGTATGGCTTGGACATGTTCGATGACTTGGAATCTTAATTGGATCACTGTGTGATTATGCGTCACAAAATGGTGTGGGACTGGTAATAGAATCTGCTTACAATGTATTGTTGACTTGTGTTTAGCTCAAAGAAAGAGAATCTTTCTGGATATGTACTCTGGGCATATTAGAACCCAAGGGCTTAAACCGTGAATATGAAGTAAAGACTTGATTCATTGGGCCGTGCACCATGTCACCAAGTGTCCAATTGCATTGTCCAATGGCTCACAATGGTTATGCGTTTTCATTGGATGGATAATCGAAGCCATGTTTTTTTCCTTTCTGTTGGGTTTGTTGTGTGAGTAGCCTATAGGATTAAGTTGGTTACCGCAGGCAGTGGATTTAACTTCCTGTCTTTCGTCCAGTGGTAGATGGATTGTCTGGTCTATGAGCTGTTATTGGTTTGAATGCAGGTGAATGCCCATGGGCTGCTTATGACTGTGTAAAATAGTATTGATTCATGATGGATTTCAGACTACATGTAGATATCTTCAGTCTTTCTATCCACATCATTTAAATGAACATTATCCATGCAGCTTGAAATCCATCCAATAAGAGAAGCAACCTTGTACAACCAATCTGATAAGGGCACAGTATATCCTAAGGGAAGGTTATGGCTATAAAAGGGGACTTCTTGGAGTCACCAGGTTGTTGATGGATGTTGCATGATCTAGTCTAAGCTCTTAGGAGCTGGCTAGGGGATCAGAACCAGGATGCCTTGTGGACTCGGTCTAGGGACTTTGGCTTCAACTAGAGGATCACTTGGCTACATGGCTTCAATCTAGGGGCTCCAATTCCGATTGGAGATCATAACCGCAATCTAGGGATTTCGACTCCGGCTGCCAGGATTATACCATATCATCATACCAGAGACTACTTAAGGAAGAAACCCAGGTTGGACAATTTTGTCACCTGGCTACAGACTTTGCAGACCTCAGCCAGCTTCCTAAATCTGGCGCTATTCTATTGTCGGTGGGTGCCCGACAAATTACACAGCTATGTAAAATTTTGGTTTATGAAACTTCAAATCCAGTGACTGATTATTATGTTTTCTAATGTCCTGATTTAAAAAAAAAATAAATATTTTTTTTTAACCATCAAATATTGATTTTGTACAATCCATGTGTGAAGTTACATACAAGTGACATGAACAAGAAAAATACTTATTGTAACCAAAAATATTCACAATTTTATATATAAAATACATTTATTTATTGTACAGTCATTCTGCAACTTTATTAGAAATTTATTCTTGCACTTTTTCCTTTTCTCTAGATCCCCCTTTTCTCTTATAGAAGGCCTGTGGATCTTCTCTGTGAAGCATCCGGCAATCATGTTCACGTTTCATTTACTTTGGTATCGTCGTTCCATCTCCTTGATATTCCGATGAAAACCTTCTTGTTCTTCCCACCAGCACCAAGGTTTTCAGACAAGTAGTCCAAATAGGAATGTAAAAAATGTAACTTCAAATTCATTAGACAACCCAAGGCTTTGAAACGTTTCAGCATGTTCTCCACGATGGACTTAAATTTTGATTCTTTGTTGTTACCTAGAAACGTATTTATTGCTTCTTTCAAAGAGTCCCAAGCCCTTTTTTCAACAGTTTTCATTATTGTTTAAAACACGTCATCCTTCATTCATGGGTTTCTGAATATCCGAACCCACAAAAATGCTTTTGTGCTGCCCCTG
The DNA here is from genome assembly GCF_048569485.1 of Anomaloglossus baeobatrachus. Taxonomy (NCBI): domain Eukaryota; kingdom Metazoa; phylum Chordata; class Amphibia; order Anura; family Aromobatidae; genus Anomaloglossus; species Anomaloglossus baeobatrachus. Next base: position 238,370 of record NW_027442217.1, read on the forward strand.
TGCCAGCAGCCGCCGTTGGTCGGATCCAGACCTTCTAAGAGAGTGGCTCGACCCGGGGGTCTCGCGGACATGTCGAATAAAAGGAGGAATGTAGATGTATGGGCTAGGCCGTATTAAGTTTGTGACGCCACCAACGGTGTGTGGTGAGGTGGGACACCACCGCTGCCGTTATGGGATACCCGGGAGAGATGTAGTGGCAGCTGGATGTTAACCCCTCCGTGTGTAGGGATGATTGCCCCGGGGCCCAGTGTCTTTGTGCAGGGTATGGTGATGGCAAGGGCCGGCGCGCCTGAGCAAGCAGGGGGATGTTTGGTTACTCACAGTAAATGAATCACACGAGTCTTTCGGTAAACCAAAGGTGCTGGTGGCCTGCCGCCCCGGCCGGTTGCATTCAGGTCCCCCACCCAGGCTGGTGGTCGCTGTCCTTTACTCTGCACTTGTTTTTGTGTATGGTGGACTGCCTGGTCTGGAACTCAGGAGTCCGCTCCCGGCTGGATATGGCCTAAGGAGCCGTGCCCGCAGGCGCTGGCCCGTGGGATCTAAGGGCCCTGGCGGTGGCCTTATCCCTATCAGTGGGCTGTTGTCTTCTTTGAGGGACTTTAGGTGGGATAGGACCTATAATCCTGCCCTCAATCATTTAATTAGCTAGGCCGCTGTTTTCGGTCCTGGCTTCAGGGTCCTAGGTGACTAGGGTTTCAGGTCGGCTGTGTGTTTCCTAAGTGAGGAAAGGTGTTGTGCGGGGGCCTATCTGTAACTACCTGGTTTTGCCAGGGCATCACACCTTCCTTCAGACTTGATTCTGACAGTCCCTGAAACTTGGTACACAGGTACTTAAACATCTCTCCTTCTTTCAGTAGCGCTTTCACAAACAGCTTCATCAGTCCAAGCTTACAGTGGAGTGGTGGCAAGAGAACTTTAGGTGGGATCAACTAAGCTTTATGCAACAATGTTCTTGAGTCCCGGTTACAAAGATGTTCTTGTTGGCCAATTTTTTTTGCTCCAGTGAAGAGTCCTAACCTGGCTTTCCAATTCACACAAAAAGCATGTGTTCTGCCTTCTTTTACGTAATGCTGTGAATCTCTAGCATACAGCTAAACCCTAGTTCACATTTCAAATAAACAGGCTGTGGAGTTCAATAGCCTTGATTTATTAGCTGGTAACGTGAACTTGATTGCAGTATACATGGAATATACAGTGAATATAGGAATATCCAAGATGCAGTTGAAGACAGAATACGGTATATCCAAGATACTGTTTTATACGGGTAAAAACTATAACAAGAAAATGATTACAGTCAGTACAGTGTTAATACAGAGTTAACATAGCATAACAGTACATGAGATGCAGTTCTTACGAGAATGTAGGTGAAAGGTCACTGCATCTGCAATACATAGAAATCTTATCTAGACAAACAAGACAGGGATGACACTAAAGGTGTAGAAGTACAATGTACAATGCATTTACTACACTCTTCCATCTAGGATTCTATCACTAACACATGTAATTTGCTTTGCTCACCGGATTACACTAGGCAGGGGTGAATGTACAGAGAGGTAAGTCGGCATGTCCTTTCCTGACAAATCCAAAGAGAAAATGGCTGCAGGCTTCTTCTCAGCTCAGGTAGGCATTCCTTACCCAGAATACATTTAGCTTAAAGGGAAACTCAGCAATTCAAAAGAATAACAATGACCTCTAGGGGTTGTAACAGAAATTTTAATGAATGACTATTAGCAGGCTGCCATGAGGCAGAACAGCATGGGTATTTAATATATCCTCCTTGCTGCCCAAGAAGCAATGAGAACATTTTTAGACCACCACATATTGACCATCCATGCTCCTTGTAGTTAAGTTTCTTGAGAATAAAGTCTAAATTCTCACAGCTTTCTTCCAAGTGCATAGCATGTGTGACGCCCTGGACTAGCCAGGTAGTCACAAACACAAAATCACACACACCCCCTCCCCTGGATAGTCTACATCAGTCACACAAAATCCTTGTTGCCTCCTCCAGGGTCTGATGTCCACACCAGGTGGGGCGGAGCCAGGCGGTTGGCCCCACCCACCGAGGAGTTCACAGGCCTGGAGGCGGGAAAAAGCAGTTAGTTTAGTTTTGTAGTGGAAAGTGAGAGGACAGAAACTGTTAGTGTCTGGGTAGGAGCCCAGGCACTGTCAGCAAGGTCGGCAGACGGTGGTGGCCGTCTGCAGGAGGTGGTACAAGTCAGCTGAACCGTAGGATCGGGGACGGGCGGTGACCCGAAGGGAACTGAACCGGTGAGCGGATCTGTACCAAGCACAAAGGCAGGGCCATTGGACCCTGACCAGGCTAGGAGCCGCCGACAATGGTCAAATCCGAGAGTGACCGGAATCCCAGGGGTTCCCTAACACCCAAGACCCGACAGAAGGCAACCGTCCACACCGTGAGGATAAAAAGCCACCGCCATAGGCTAGAGATCCAAGGGCCAGCGCCTGCGGGCAAACGGGCTCCCTCGGTACGTACACCCCAGCCATCCAGCCTCCCCGTACCGCCACCGGGCCCCGGGATCACCAACCCCTACCCACGGAGGGGGAACCAACATCCTAGCTGCTCCCTGCCATCGCTCCCGGGATCCCCGTCACCAGCAGTGGTGGTGCCCATTATCACCACGACCTGTGGGTGACGTCACTAACTATCTCCCCAAACAAACCACCCCCTTTTCACTCGTGGGCGAGGAGCGCTGCTCGAGTCCCCGGATCTGGCCCTCCGCTCGAGCCACCGAGCAGCAGCAGCAGCAGAAGTCCCCGAACCCGAGCGTAGCGTGCGTGGCCCCTCTGCCCGCGACACATGCCCTACACACACTGAAGAATACTTACTGCCATTGAGCAGTAGCACAGCTTTCAGACTTTTTGGATGAAACAATGACGTGTCTCCACTCGCTCACATTGTACTTAATGTTACATTTTCCATCAGCACAGGAACATCGCTTGAATACACTAGAGCACCATCTTCAGAAAAGTATGGAGGGAATCTTTTCAGAATTCTAACCTTTTGGAAACCTATTGTCACGCTCTCCGGGTCCCCTGCTCTGCCCCCCGGCTCACCTGCCACGCTCCCCGGCTTCCCTGCTTCGCTCCCCGGCTCCTCTGGCAGACATCCCCCGCTCCACGGTCTCCAGCCTCCACCACCTGCGGTCCCCAGGCGGCCCGGTCCCCACTCCCGGCGCCCGTCGGCAGCCCTGCTCCAGGCCGGCTCCCCTGCTTCCTATACACCGCTCCCTGCCCTGGCTTCTGGCACCCGGGCCTCGCGCATGCGCATTAGGGCGCGCGCGCGGTCATTGACCCTCTCTTAAAGGGCCAGCGTCCACTGACAGGAAATTGAACACACAGGTACAGGGTATAAAGGGGTTTAATGTCCAAGTGGGCGGGGCCTGTTCTTCGTGTTTCCTAAGCTAGGAGTCAGGTCTCCTTGTGTCTCTGTGATATACTTACCTATCTCTCTTCTAGAGCCGCTCCTGCCTCGCCATCCGGTCCTGCCGATTCCCGAACCCCGAACGCTGACTATCTGCCATCCCGTCAGTCCGTACCATCTCTGATCCCTGTGGTGACCCGTCCTCTCGCTCCATCGGTTCCGGACTCTGCCTGACATCTCGGCCTCCGAACCTGAGCTCCGTCACCCGGACTACCATCAGTGACTCCGTGGTCCCAGGGACTTCTCCATTCCACTCTTTTGCACGGACTGTCCTGCTACCCGTAGTGCTCCGGCTACCGGACCCCTTGCCTTCATTAAGGTGTTCGGCCCAGTGGATCCACCTCCTGGGTCTGCCCGTCCACCTGGCCCTAACACCTATAGAATCAGTGTTTGTGAAAAAACTGTACGTGATGATATTTTTTCAATATTTTTACTGAGTCCAATGATCAAAAGTATGAAAAAAATCACATCTTTCAAAAATTTTTACCCTTGGAAACCTGTGTTATTATTACTATGCACGAGCCCTAAATTGTCTGAAAAACAACAAATATGCTGGTTGGATAGACCTTGACCCAACAATTCAACGGCCACAATTAAGGAGAAAAGTGCTAAGAGAGTTAAATTTGCCCCTGAAATAACCCATGATACGGGCCAAGGAGGGACACACCATTTTGATCCGAAAATAGCCCAACACCATGAGAGACGGGCAAATCCGTGAAAAGACAAAGTTCCAAGCTACAACTGACGCAGGATCTACAGCACATACGCCCATTGTAATTGTTCATGATTTCCGGCCACTACGCATTTCAGCCTTCAGGGACCTGGTAATTCGAATGCTATGTCCAGGAGTAGAGATGAGCGAACCGGTCCCGGTTTGGCTCGAGGTCGGTTCGCCGAACGGAGCTCCCGTTCGAGTTCGGCTCGTCGAACGTTCGACGAACCGAACTCGAGCCAATAGGAAACAATGGCAGGCAATCACAAACACAGTAAAACACCTAGAAAACACCCTCAAAGGTGTCCAAAAGGTGACAAACAACTCACAACACAACACAAACACATGGGAAAGTGACAAGGACATATACTCATGCGAAAACAAAACAGCTGGACAAGGAAAAAGAGGAGGACACACAGATATAGGCATGGCACGCCATTCTAAAATCATGTAAAACACCGCAAGGTGACTCCAAGCGGAGTCTCCCTTTTTTCCAAAAATTGGGCCCCACACACACCCACCCATTCAGTGGCAGCAGTTGTGCCCCAGTTGTACACTTCACAGCTACATTTGCATCAAGCACATTCAAAAATACGCTATTCTTAACCGTCCCCAGGATGACACCGGGGTAGGTAGCAAAGTCTTTCCTGATCCCAGCTCTGTTCATCTTGGCTTCAAGCACATTCAAAAATACGCCATTCTTATCCGTCCCCAGGATGACACCGGGGTAGGTAGATAAAGTTTTTGCTGACCATGACTTGTTCATCTTGGCTTCTTTTAAAAACACAGCAAGCAAGGGTTACTCCAAGCGGAGTCTCCCTTTTTTCCAAAAATTGGGCCACACAGACACCCACCCCATCAGTGGCAGCACTTGGGCCCTAGTTGCAAACAGGATGTTTTGATTTGCATCAAGCACATTCAAAAATACGCCATAATTAACCGTCCCCAGGATGACACCGGGGTAGGTAGCAAAGTCTTTCCTGATCCCAGCTCTGTTCATCTTGGCTTCTTTTAAAAACACAGCAAGCAAGGGTTACTCCAAGCGGAGTCTCCCTTTTTTCCAAAAATTGGGCCACACAGACACCCACCCCATCAGTGGCAGCACTTGGGCCCTAGTTGCAAACAGGATGTTTTGATTTGCATCAAGCACATTCAAAAATACGCCATAATTAACCGTCCCCAGGATGACACCAGGGTAGGTAGCAAAGTCTTTCCTGATCCCAGCTCTGTTCATCTTGGCTTCTTTTAAAAACACAGCAAGCAAGGGTTACTCCAAGCGGAGTCTCCCTTTTTTCCAAAAATTGGGCCACACAGACACCCACCCCATCAGTGGCAGCACTTGGGCCCTAGTTGCAAACAGGATGTTTTGATTTGCATCAAGCACATTCAAAAATACGCCATAATTAACCGTCCCCAGGATGACACCGGGGTAGGTAGCAAAGTCTTTCCTGATCCCAGCTCTGTTCATCTTGGCTTCTTTTAAAAACACAGCAAGCAAGGGTTACTCCAAGCGGAGTCTCCCTTTTTTCCAAAAATTGGGCCACACAGACACCCACCCCATCAGTGGCAGCACTTGGGCCCTAGTTGCAAACAGGATGTTTTGATTTGCATCAAGCACATTCCAAAATTCGCCATAATTAACCGTCCCCAGGATGACACCGGGGTAGGTAGCAAAGTCTTTCCTGATCCCAGCTCTGTTCATCTTGGCTTCTTTTAAAAACACAGCAAGCAAGGGTTACTCCAAGCGGAGTCTCCCTTTTTTCCAAAAATTGGGCCACACAGACACCCACCCCATCAGTGGCAGCACTTGGGCCCTAGTTGCAAACAGGATGTTTTGATTTGCATCAAGCACATTCAAAAATACGCCATAATTAACCGTCCCCAGGATGACACCGGGGTAGGTAGCAAAGTCTTTCCTGATCCCAGCTCTGTTCATCTTGGCTTCTTTTAAAAACACAGCAAGCAAGGGTTACTCCAAGCGGAGTCTCCCTTTTTTCCAAAAATTGGGCCACACAGACACCCACCCCATCAGTGGCAGCACTTGGGCCCTAGTTGCAAACAGGATGTTTTGATTTGCATCAAGCACATTCAAAAATACGCCATAATTAACCGTCCCCAGGATGACACCGGGGTAGGTAGCAAAGTCTTTCCTGATCCCAGCTCTGTTCATCTTGGCTTCTTTTAAAAACACAGCAAGCAAGGGTTACTCCAAGCGGAGTCTCCCTTTTTTCCAAAAATTGGGCCCCACACACACCCACCCCTTCAGTGGCAGCAGTTGTGCCCCAGTTGTACACTTCACAGCTACATTTGCATCAAGCACATTCAAAAATACGCTATTCTTAACCGTCCCCAGGATGACACCGGGGTAGGTAGCAAAGTCTTTCCTGATCCCAGCTCTGTTCATCTTGGCTTCTTTTAAAAACACAGCAAGCAAGGGTTACTCCAAGCGGAGTCTCCCTTTTTTCCAAAAATTGGGCCACACAGACACCCACCCCATCAGTGGCAGCACTTGGGCCCTAGTTGCAAACAGGATGTTTTGATTTGCATCAAGCACATTCAAAAATACGCCATAATTAACCGTCCCCAGGATGACACCGGGGTAGGTAGCAAAGTCTTTCCTGATCCCAGCTCTGTTCATCTTGGCTTCTTTTAAAAACACAGCAAGCAAGGGTTACTCCAAGCGGAGTCTCCCTTTTTTCCAAAAATTGGGCCACACAGACACCCACCCCATCAGTGGCAGCACTTGGGCCCTAGTTGCAAACAGGATGTTTTGATTTGCATCAAGCACATTAAAAAATACGCCATAATTAACCGTCCCCAGGATGACACCGGGGTAGGTAGCAAAGTCTTTCCTGATCCCAGCTCTGTTCATCTTGGCTTCTTTTAAAAACACAGCAAGCAAGGGTTACTCCAAGCGGAGTCTCCCTTTTTTCCAAAAATTGGGCCCCACACACACCCACCCCTTCAGTGGCAGCAGTTGTGCCCCAGTTGTACACTTCACAGCTACATTTGCATCAAGCACATTCAAAAATACGCTATTCTTAACCGTCCCCAGGATGACACCGGGGTAGGTAGCAAAGTCTTTCCTGATCCCAGCTCTGTTCATCTTGGCTTCTTTTAAAAACACAGCAAGCAAGGGTTACTCCAAGCGGAGTCTCCCTTTTTTCCAAAAATTGGGCCACACAGACACCCACCCCATCAGTGGCAGCACTTGGGCCCTAGTTGCAAACAGGATGTTTTGATTTGCATCAAGCACATTCAAAAATACGCCATAATTAACCGTCCCCAGGATGACACCGGGGTAGGTAGCAAAGTCTTTCCTGATCCCAGCTCTGTTCATCTTGGCTTCTTTTAAAAACACAGCAAGCAAGGGTTACTCCAAGCGGAGTCTCCCTTTTTTCCAAAAATTGGGCCCCACACACACCCACCCCTTCAGTGGCAGCAGTTGTGCCCCAGTTGTACACTTCACAGCTACATTTGCATCAAGCACATTCAAAAATACGCTATTCTTAACCGTCCCCAGGATGACACCGGGGTAGGTATGTCCAGGAGTAGAGATGAGCGAACCGGTCCCGGTTCGGCTCGAGGTCGGTTCGCCGAACGGAGCTCCCGTTCGAGTTCGGCTCGTCGAACGTTCGACGAACCGAACTCGAGCCAATAGGAAACAATGGCAGGCAATCACAAACACAGTAAAACACCTAGAAAACACCCTCAAAGGTGTCCAAAAGGTGACAAACAACTCACAACACAACACAAACACATGGGAAAGTGACAAGGACATATACTCATGCGAAAACAAAACAGCTGGACAAGGAAAAAGAGGAGGACACACAGATATAGGCATGGCACGCCATTCTAAAATCATGTAAAACACCGCAAGGTGACTCCAAGAGGAGTCTCCCTTTTTTCCAAAAATTGGGCCCCACACACACCCACCCCTTCAGTGGCAGCAGTTGTGCCCCAGTTGTACACTTCACAGCTACATTTGCATCAAGCACATTCAAAAATACGCTATTCTTAACCGTCCCCAGGATGACACCGGGGTAGGTAGCAAAGTCTTTCCTGATCCCAGCTCTGTTCATCTTGGCTTATTTTAAAAACACAGCAAGCAAGGGTTACTCCAAGCGGAGTCTCCCTTTTTTCCAAAAATTGGGCCACACAGACACCCACCCCATCAGTGGCAGCACTTGGGCCCTAGTTGCAAACAGGATGTTTTGATTTGCATCAAGCAAAATCAAAAATACGCCATAATTAACCGTCCCCAGGATGACACCGGGGTAGGTAGCAAAGTCTTTCCTGATCCCAGCTCTGTTCATCTTGGCTTCTTTTAAAAACACAGCAAGCAAGGGTTACTCCAAGCGGAGTCTCCCTTTTTTCCAAAAATTGGGCCACACAGACACCCACCCCATCAGTACTTTACCCTCCACACCAGTCCCAAGCTGGAAGCACTGCAGCACTGCCTCGGCGAAGCGGCAACAGGCTGTGCTGCAGCTAATCTGCATAGGTGACAAACCCCACAATGCAGAAGAGGTGTGGACAGCTCTAAAACAGCATGCAGATCACTGGCTCACACCTCTGAACCTAAAGCCAGGAAAGGTTGTGTGTGACAATGGCCGGAACCTGGTGGCGGCTTTGAGGCGAGGCCAGCTGACACATGTTCCATGCGTGGCCCATGTGCTCAACCTCGTGGTTCAGCGGTTTCTAAACTCATACCCAGAGCTGTCTGATCTGCTGGTAAAAGTTCGCCGCCTGTCTGCACATTTTCGAAAGTCACCTACTGCTTCAGCCGGCCTTGCCGGCTTTCAGCGTCATTTGCATCTTCCGGCTCACAGACTGGTGTGTGATGTCCCCACGCATTGCTGATATGTGCCCGTTCAAGTGTCTCGGGAATTTTCAACAGATCCGTCCGAAGGTGGATGGCCCCTTATTATGTCACGAGGATGGGTCCGTTTTATCGAGATACCAATTTGTGAGTGTTTTTAGGGCATGTTTGAAGTCGTTGGGGTTAGATCCGAAGTCTTTCGGATTGGGGCAGCGAAGGAGGCCTCTATATGCGGCCTACCGGAGGAGACAGTTAAGCAGATTGGTAGGTGGAAGTCGCAGCGCTTTAAGTCGTATGTACGTCCCCAGGTGGTTGTTGGCAATTGAGGGGAAAAGGGGGGGGTATTAGGGTAGCAATGGGGGGGTGAGAGTGTGTGTTTTTTGTCAATTTGGTTTGGTGAGGCAATAAAATGGTGTCGTCTGTACATTTTGTATTGCAGAAGCACCCCCCCTTCCTTCCCTGGTCTGGATCCTTGGCCACTCTTATGTGTATTGGGGAGCCCGACGAGCGGACGCGAGATGGAACGGGAGACAGCTAGGTTTTGAGAAGGACCTGGCTCTCGTGCGATGGCTCGGTGTTCGGGGGTTAGGGTGGAACAGGGTGTTGCAGGAGGTGCATAGATACGCCCGGTTGGACAGACCTCCTGACATCTTAGTGTTGCATGCCGGGGGGAATGATTTGGGTGGGCGTCCTTTTCGAATCTTGATAACGGACATCAAACATGATTTGTTACGGTTATGGGTGTCGTTTCCAGGTCTAACGATAGTCTGGTCGGAGATAGTAGCGAGAAAGAGTTGGCAGAAAGCGCGGTCAGTTGACAGGTTGAACAAGGCGCGGGCGAAGGTTAATAGGGCGATCTCGAAGTTTGTTAGTCGGAACGGGGGTATAGCAATACGGCATGTTGAGTTGGAAAGGACGGAAGAGGAATTTTGGTTGGCTGACGGGGTACACCTTAATGCGGTGGGAACTGACTTATGGGCTCTTGGCTTGCAGGGAGGTATTGAGAGGGCCCTTTGCTTGCGGGGGGTCTCAGGCACTTGAAGGGTTTCAAGGTGCCTTCGTTGTGGTGTTGTTTATTGGTGGGTCCTTGAAGTTGGTTTAAAATTGGTTCGGGGATTCATCCGGGTATGGATCCCCTCATTGGCAGAATTGATGGTCCCCTAGTGATTTTGGGGGGGAACCCCGACGGGGTATGTCGGGGCCCCTGGGGGTGTGGTTGGGGTTGACGGAGGATTAACCCTAACCATTTGGTGCTACTGAGTCAGTGTGGGTAACGGCTGGGAGCAAGTTGAGGTTTTTTATTGCTCGGTTATGGGAATCACCAGGGTTTTGGTAGCTTCAAGGACCTTACCACATTGCAAATTTTATTGGTTATGTATTCTTGTTAATAAAATGGCTGCTATGGCCAAAATTATCCAAAGATAAATTTGTGTCTGTGTAATTACTTTTAAATAAGAAATGGGAATGGAGGTGTGGGGTATGAAAGGAAGACCGGAGTCAACAATTCCAGGGTCAAGCATGTTTATTTGCGTAAGCTTCGTTCCAGGGTAGAAAGGGTAAGAGTGCCTTTCAGAATTCGAAGTGGTCGGACTGTACGGACTACCAAGAACTGCAGGAGAGCTTGAACATCTTCCCATGGATGTGCGACATCCTCCCTCATCAGTTACGTAGGTAAGCAGGTTCTCAGCATTGCAGCCCATTTGTTGTCTTAAGTTAGTTAAGCGGGGTTAACTAACCTGTCAGTTCAGCCTCAGGTCTAAAGCAGAGGCCTGGACTCCACTCCTTACTCCTCACTCCACAACTCTCCTTAAAAACAACTGACTCCTTTTTCCTGCCCCGGGGTCTCCAGACCCTTAGGTGGGCGTTTCCTTCCGTCTGGTCCTGCCCACTGGTGTGCCTGTCTTTCCCTGGGGGAGGTGACTAGGGTTTTCTGGTTGGCTTTGTGTGACTTAGGTGAGGGAAGTTGTTATGCGGGGGCCTATGTGTGACTACCTGCAGTGTCAGGGCGTCACATATGTATGTGTGTATGTCTGCTAAAGGAATCCGCACCGTCATATTTACAAACACAAAATTTTGACTCTATGCACAGAAGAGAGTCATGCTATTTACATGATTTGTGTTTTTTTACCTTTTAAAACTATCATTAAATGTTAAGTTTTAGTTAGGGATTTATGCTTCTGTCTGTCTCTCTCCCAGTCTCTGTCATCTGTCTGTCTCTGTGTGTCTCTATCTCTATCCATGTCTCTCTGTCTCTCTATCTCTGTCTGTCTCTCTGTGTCTGTCTGTCTTTCTCTCTTTGTGGCTGTCTGTTTCTATGTCTGTCTGTCTCTTTTCCAGGTCTGTCTCTTTTCCAGGTCTGTCTCTTTCCCTGTCTGTCTGTCTCTTCCCCTGTCTGTCTCTTCCCCTGTCTGTCTCTTCCCCTGTCTGTCTCTGTATTTCTTTGTCTGTCTCTGTCTGTCTCTTCCCCTGTCTGTCTCTTTCCCTGTCTCTCTCTGCCTGTCTCTCTTTGTCTCTCTCTGTCTGACTCATTCCCCGTTTGTCTCTTTCCCTGTCTATCTCTGTATTTCTTTGTCTGTCTCTATCTGTCTGTCTCTCTCTGTCTGTCTCTTCCCCTGTCTGTCTGTTTCCCTGTCGGTCTGCCTTTTCTCCTGCCTGTCTCTGTATGTTTGTCTTTGTCTGTTTCCCTATCTGCCTCTGTCTCTTTCTCTGTCTCTGTCTGTCTGCCTTTTTTCCCTGTCTATCTCTGTCTGTCTCTTTCCCTGTCTGCCTCTGTCTGTTTGTCTCTGTCTCTTTCCCTGTCTGTCTATGCCTATCTGTCTCTGTCTGTTTGTCTCTCAGTCTGTGTCTGTCTCTCTCTATCTGTCTCCCCACTGACATCATATTATCTCACACATAAGCTTCTTATACTATGAATGTCCTTTGTTCCTATAGCAACCAATCACAGCTGCTATTAATAACTTGCAGCTCCCACCTCCATTCAGTTTAATGGAGGCAGGTTTTTTGGAGAGTAACTGTAAAGGTTAAATATTCCTGTTAAAACATAGTCTACAACGTTCCCTGAGTCACATGAGGTGTCTGCAAAATTTTGTGTTTGTAAATATGACGGTGCGGATTCCTTTAGCAGACATACACACATACATATGTGACGCCCTGACACTGCAGATAGTCACACATAGGCCCCCGCATAACAACTTCCCTCACCTAAGTCACACAAAGCCAACCAGAAAACCCTAGTCACCTCCCCTAGGGAAAGACAGGCACACCAGTGGGCAGGACCAGACGGAAGGAAACGCCCACCTAGGGGTCTGGAGACCCCGGGGCAGGAAAAAGGAGTCAGTTGTTTTTAAGGAGAGTTGTGGAGTGAGGAGTAAGGAGTGGAGTCCAGGCCTCTGCTTTAGACCTGAGGCTGAACTGACAGGTTAGTTAACCCCGCTTAACTAACTTAAGACAACAAATGGGCTGCAATGCTGAGAACCTGCTTACCTACGTAACTGATGAGGGAGGATGTCGCAAATCCATGGGAAGATGTTCAAGCTCTCCTGCAGTTCTTGGTGGTCCGTACAGTCTGACCACTTCGAATTCTGAAAGGCACTCTTACCCTTTCTACCCTGGAACGAAGCTTACGCAAATAAACATGCTTGACCCTGGAATTGTTGACTCCGGTCTTCCTTTCATACCCCACACCTCCATTCCCATTTCTTATTTAAAAGTAATTACACAGACACAAATTTATCTTTGGATAATTTTGGCCATAGCAGCCATTTTATTAACAAGAATACATAACCAATTAAATTTGCAATGTGGTAAGGTCCTTGAAGCTACCAAAACCCTGGTGATTCCCATAACCGAGCAATAAAAAACCTCAACTTGCTCCCAGCCGTTACCCACACTGGCTCAGGAGCACCAAATTATAAGGGTTAATCCTCCGTCAACCCCAACCACACCCCCAGGGGCCCCGACATACCCCGTCGGGGTTCCCCCCCAAAATCACCAGGGGACCATCAATTCTGCCAATGAGGGGATCCATACCCGGATGAATCCCCGAACCAATTTTAAACCAACTTCAAGGACCCACCAATAAACAACACCACAACGAAGGCACCTTGAAACCCTTCAAGTGCCTGAGACCCCCCGCAAGCAAAGGGCCCTCTCAATACCTCCCTGCAAGCCAAGAGCCCATAAGTCAGTTCCCACCGCATTAAGGTGTACCCCGTCAGCCAACCAAAATTCCTCTTCCGTCCTTTCCAACTCAACATGCCGTATTGCTATACCCCCGTTCCGACTAACAAACTTCGAGATCGCCCTATTAACCTTCGCCCGCGCCTTGTTCAACCTGTCAACTGACCGCGCTTTCTGCCAACTCTTTCTCGCTACTATCTCTGACCAGACTATCGTTAGACCTGGAAACGACGCCCATAACCGTAACAAATCATGTTTGATGTCCTTTATCAAGATTCGAAAAGGACGCCCACCCAAATCATTCCCCCCGGCATGCAACACTAAGATGTCAGGAGGTCTGTCCAACCGGGCGTATCTATGCACCTCCTGCACCCTAACCCCCGAACACCGAGCCATCGCACGAGAGCCAGGTCCTTCTCAAAACCTAGCTGTCTCCAGTTCCATCTCGCGTCCGCTCGTCGGGCTCCCCAATACACATAAGAGTGGCCAAGGATCCAGACCAGGGAAGGAAGGGGGGGTGCTTCTGCAATACAAAATGTACAGACGACACCATTTTATTGCCTCACCAAACCAAATTGACAAAAAACACACACTCTCACCCCCCCCATTGCTACCCTAATACCCTAATACCCCCCCCCTTTTCCCTTCAATTGCCAACAACCACCTGGGGACGTACATACGACTTAAAGCGCTGCGACTTCCACCTACCAATCTGCTTAACTGTCTCCTCCGGTAGGCCGCATATAGAGGCCTCCGTCGCTGCCCCAATCCGAAAGACTTCGGATCTAACCCCAACGACTTCAAACATGCCCTAAAAACACTCACAAATTGGTATCTCGATAAAAAGATATATGTAATAAGGGGCCATCCACCTTCGGACGGATCTGTTGAAAATTCCCGAGACACTTGAACGGGCACATATCAGATGCCACAACCATCCCCAAACGGACTAGTCTACCCACACCTCTCTGATCAGTTTTCGATTTCCTAATCCAAAATTCAACTCCGTTTTCCACTGACATAATGTCACCCCAATCCAAGCCCCCGGGGAACGCCTTACTGGGCGATACCAACTCCCCAACCCGCAGGGCTCCAAAAAACGCCAAAGAAAAGGCTAACTTAAACAAACTCACCTCAAACGGAGATAGACAAACCCCCCACAACGCCCTACCCAGCCGGGTAGGGACCCAGCCCAGCCCAGCTGGGACCCAGTTTGAGCGAGGAACGGAACAAGTCCTTCCCACACCAAGGTTTGCAGGCCCTACCTCAGTCAGGGTTTCACCCACACTCTACAGCTCCGGAATGTCATGCTCTTCAGCCTCCTCCTCCTCCTGCGCATCCTCATCCACTTTACCCTCCACACCAGTCCCAAGCTGGAAGCACTGCAGCACTGCCTCGGCGAAGCGGCAACAGGCTGTGCTGCAGCTAATCTGCATAGGTGACAAACCCCACAATGCAGAAGAGGTGTGGACAGCTCTAAAACAGCATGCAGATCACTGGCTCACACCTCTGAACCTAAAGCCAGGAAAGGTTGTGTGTGACAATGGCCGGAACCTGGTGGCGGCTTTGAGGCGAGGCCAGCTGACACATGTTCCATGCGTGGCCCATGTGCTCAACCTCGTGGTTCAGCGGTTTCTAAACTCATACCCAGAGCTGTCTGATCTGCTGGTAAAAGTTCGCCGCCTGTCTGCACATTTTCGAAAGTCACCTACTGCTTCAGCCGGCCTTGCCGGCTTTCAGCGTCATTTGCATCTTCCGGCTCACAGACTGGTGTGTGATGTCCCCACGCATTGGAATTCAACTCTGCACATGTTGATCAGGATATGTGAGCAGAAGAGGGCAGTTGTTGAGTACCTGCATCACCTAAGCCATCGGGAAATGGGTCAAACTCCACACATAACACCTGAGGAGTGGAGATGGATGTCCGACCTATGTACCATCCTCCAAAACTTTGAGGACTCCACCAAGATGGTGAGCGGCGATGACGCCATTATTAGCGTCACCATACCGCTTCTCTGCCTTCTAAAACGGTCTCTGCTCAAAACCAAACATGATGCATTGCAGGCGGAACACGATGAGTTGGAGCAAGAAACAGTAGTGGGTGTGGGTGATAACACACAGCCCAGCCTCGTCTCATCACAACGTGCAGTGGAGGACTATGACGAGGAGGAAGATGAAGACATGGAGCAACTCTCCGACCAAATTGAGGATATGACATGCATACCAGTCATATGCTCAGTTCAGCGTGGCTGGCCAGAGGACAGGGTAGATGAGGAGGAGGAGGAGGAGAAGGAGGAGGACAGCATGTTCAGTCATCGTGTTGGTCTGGATATTGAAGTGATGGCTGTTAAGAGTCTGGCGCACATGGATGACTTTATGGTAAGCTGCCTGTCTCGTGACCCTCGCGTTAAGAACATCTTGGCCGACAATCATTACTGGTTGGTAACACTGTTAGACCCACGCTACAAGGAGAACTTTATGTCTCTTATTCCCGAGGCGGAGAGGTCAGCCAAAATGCAGCAGTTCTGGAAGGCCATAGTCACGGAAGTAGGCAAAGCATTCCCTTCACAAAACGCTAGCGTCATAATTGTAACACTATTAGTTAAAAGAAAGGGATAAACTGTAAAAAAAAACAAAATAAGGCATAACTTTTTTTTAACATCAATTTTTTTTTTTTAGATTTAACCAAAGAATGTGCACATTTGTTATAATAAACAAGTGAAAAATGTTGAAAATCAGTCATCCAAAGGTGTGTGAAAAAAAAATATATATATGGTACCAATAAAAATGTCACTTTGTCCTGCAAAGAATGCAGCCCCCCACATTATTTTTTTCCTCTGTGCGGCCCATACACCCAGCCGAGTTTGAGACCCCCTGCCTTACACTATATAGATATCATGTTCATTCCCCATCTATCTTGCTCAGGAGAGCATCTCCCTCCCCCGGCACCAAGAGCAGCTCATACTGAATTGTTACAATGACTACATTGACACCCCCATACTTTGCACTGACGAGGGGCAAGCACCCCGAAACACCGTGTCTGCAAATTGGGATTCTGATCTGGCTTATATATCCTGAGTCATATTGCAATGGATTGTTGAAAATCCACTTGTGACTTTTAGGATCGCTACTTCCAATAGGTGGCGCTGTGCTAGAGTTTGTCTCCTTTACTGGAGAGACAATTTGTACATTGACTAGTAACACTGCACACAGAAATGCACCTTAATATTCCACTGTTAACCCTTTCCTCCCAGCAGTAACACACAACTCCTCACCTTGATATCATGGTGATTTATGGTCAGAATGACTTCAATGCGATCAGTGATTTCTATTCTAGCTCTGCTCACATAGATTTTATATCCACACTCAACTATAGGCCGTTCTTCATATTTTGGGGGTTTTTAGTCAGATATACTAGTTTGTGCCTGTATAGTATTGGTGTAGATGGGAGTGTAGGGCATGGGTTACATGGCACTGTGGTGGGATACTGATGGGAGGTATTGGTGCTGTGTTTGAGGCTTCTACTGGGTATTTTCCTACAAATACTGGAACAGCTCACTGCTTAGAATGATCCTTCCCAGCTCTATAATATATTATATATACCCCACAATGCAGGCTCACACACACATTTGTCTCAAGTGTGTTGTAGGGACACAGATACAGTCTTGGTCATGTGACTAAAGGCTACTTTACACACTGCGATATCGGTCCTGATATCGCTAGTGTGGGTACCCGCCCCCATCTGTTGCGCGACACGGGCAAATTGCTGCCCATGCTGCACAACACCGAACAGAACCAGTCACACATACTTACCTGCCCGGCGACGTCGCTGTGACCGGCGAACCGCCTCCTTTCTAAGGGGGCGGTTCGTGCGGCGTCACAGCAACGTCACTGAGCGACCGCCCAATAGCAGTGGAGGGGCGGAGATGAGTGGCCGGAACATCCCGCCCACCTCCTTCCTTCCTCATAGCGGCTTTGAGGCAGGTAAGGAGAGGTTCCTCGTTTCTGCGGTGTCACACGGAGCAATGTGTGCTGCCGCAGGAGCGACGAACTACATCGTTACTGCTGCAGTAACGATAATCGAGAATGGAGACCCATGTCACCGATGAGCGATTTTGCACGTTTTTGCAACGATGCAAAATCGCTCATCGGTGTCACACGCAGCAACATCGCTAATGCGGCCGGATGTGCGTCACAAATTCCGTGACCCCAACGACTCCGCATTAGCGATGTCGCAGCGTGTAAAGCCCCCTTTAGTGGGAGTGGTGTACAGGGTCTTAGCAGTAAAGAGTATTCCATATTTCTGCCAGATACCCACAGAGATATTGAAATCTGAAAAAAGAGACTTCTGCTCATTGAAGGTAAGAACTGCTCACATAGCGTTCAACTCCACAGCAAACGTGTGCTCTAGCACTGGCATCTCAGCAGGGATATTCCCCTACTACACATGTGTGTCTGGGTCGCTGTGACAGTTTACAGGACATAACTCAGGGCACCTAGACAGAAGGCAGAGGGACTACTTTCTATTTCTGGTGTAGAGCTTAGTACAATATATATATATATACTATTACATGTGACACATGTACCTTGTATTACCATTATTCGCTGTATATGAACCCCTTTTCTCCGGGCATTATTTGTCTATAGCATTTTTCACGAACCTGAGGCAACTGAGAACCCTTCAGTGAAGGAATTCCACTAACCCTCACAATACCAACCAGGGGCCTCCCTGCAGTAACTCAGGTAGTTGTACCCATTCTCTTTCCGCATTCTATGTGTTCTTCTTCTTTCTTCTTTTTTTTCTTTTTTCTTCTTTTTATTTCTATCATGTAGTTCAGGGGTTTATAGATATATGTCCTGCATCTCATATTTCCTTTAGTGGTGCTTCTTACCCATTCTCATATCATTTACCCTAGTATTTCATGATCCTGAGGCGACTGAGAACCCTTTAATAAAGGAATCCTTTTTCACTTGAATTGTCAAGTGATACTTACCAGTGACTATCACGTAATGTTACAGGTAGTTGCATTTTCTTCCTCTTCTTTCTCTCCTTTCTTCTTTGTCACACGGTCCATTGTGTTATAGCCCACGTGTCATGATAACACTTGTACCATCTTTTCATTTAGATTCCACCTACAATTATTTACCGATTCCAGTTCTGGAATAGGCTTTCATCATCTACTCACTAGAATTCTCAAGTGCATAAGGTACTGAGACATATACATGTTCACACCATTATAAAGAACAAAGTATAAACATTGAGGTTTTTCTCACACCCATGTTCCTGTGTTCTTTGATATGATATGTGTTCATTTCCTTCACTATATAGGATTGCAAGTTTTCCATTTGTACCTTAATGGCAATGACGCTATACAATTGAACACATATCATCCTGTTATCCATATAGGTGTGTATTTACCTGCTTGACTATTTTTGGTTGTTTGATCCAGAATGTTTCTCCAGATAGGTCATGTGGAAATTTTCTTTCCTCAGTACAAATGTTTTCACTATGGCTTTGGAAAAATTTTTTGTGTGTGCATCATGGTTATTTGACCCATTGTACTCTCAAGTAGCAATATATTGTACTGTTATGTTGTACTATGTACTAATTACGTGTTTATATGGTTTTGTAACCCTTTATGATCTTAGATAACTTTATCCTTGATAAAGACCTAAAAACAAGGTCGAAACGTTGGATGAATTATCCTTTTGCACAAATAAAGAATTTTCAGCATTCCAAGAGTTCTTTTCTTACGTTATTGATCACTATAGTGTGCCAGAGCTATTTCTATTGAATTGACTCTTATTTTTTCTGAGCACCTGCTATATCCACAGTGAGCCAGACATATTCAAGTTTCATTCAGAAGGCAGAGGGAAGCCTTAGCAGCTGAGCCTATATCTTGGCTTGTGAGCATTAGAACAGGCCGGCGATTACAGGGTAACATGAAAAATGTCCAGCTTGCATTATGACTAGAACATGACAATATCCTTTTAAGTACTAACCTATGATGCGTTCCTAAGCAGTTGATGTTATATGTTCTACATTTCATTTTCTGCATACTTTACAAGTAGTAGAATTTGCTTTGATATAGGCAACTGGATTTTCACAATGAAAAGGCAAAGGATAACGCCCGAAAAAGACGCCATACATTATGTCAGTGCCATCACTGACAAACCTGGATTGACCATGAAATACATCAATCCCCTTAAAGGTGAGTTAAAACAAGTTTTAACTAAATTGCCTTAATATTGTCATGCATTAGAATGACTGTCTTAGGTAATGATAAATATTTTCTACAGGAAGAGGAGTGTTTGCTGAAACTGAAATCGAAAAAGGGAGTTTTGTTGCAGAATATCGAGGCGAGCTCACGTATGCACTTACGATGGTAGACAACTACTCGAGATTTATGGTTGTGGTACAAGTCAAAGATCTAATGGCCCATACTGCAGCGAAGGTCTTCCAAGCACACTTATGCAGACCTCATGGCTACTCAGAGAGAGTCCTCACAGATCAAGGCACTGCCTTTGAAGCGGAAATCTTCAAGGACTTCTGCAGCTTTTACCGATGCAGGAAGATGCGCACTACACCCTACCATGCTCAAACCAATGGTTATCAACCTGCTCAGGACTTTACCCCATATTCCAGATGTGGCCTTACAAGTGATTTATAGAGGGTTAACAATACGTTGGGATCACCGGATCTAATCTCCCTTTTTATACACCCTAAAATCTTGTTTGCTTTAGAATAAACAATAACATCATAAAGGTATAGCAGTACCGTTTCAAAGTTTCGGTGTCCCAAGCAGCATTCCATCAGCCTCTGGAAGGTTCCTGGCAAATTGCACAGCTCGAAGGGCATGCTTTTGAACTCGCAGAGACCCATCGGGGTGGCAAAGGCGGTCTTCTCCCGGTCTGCCTCAGCAACGGACACTTGCCAATAGCGACTAGTGAGATCAAGGGTAGAAAAATAATTTGCAGTTCTCAATGCAGCTAGCTATTCCTCAATACAGGGGAGTGGTGCTGTCCTTCTTCTTTAACAGGACCAACGGAGCTGCCCAGAGGCTACAACTGTCACGGATAACCCCAGCCTCCTTCATGTTGCTCAACATGTCCTTGGTACACTGGTAATGTGCAGGTAGTTTTGGCTTATATCTCTCTTTGATGGGTGGGTGTGCACTTGTGGGGATGTAGTGTTTGACCCCTTTTATTCTTCAAAAGTCTAGCGGATGTTTGCTGAAGACTTGCTCGTATTCTTGCACTAGCCTGTAGACCCCCTTCTTGTGATGTGAAGGTGTGGAGTCAGTGCCTACGTGTAATTCCTTACACCACTCCTCTGGCTGACTTGGTGAGCTGTCACTGAATGGGTGGGCTGAAGCAATGGTGGATGCTGCTGTTTGGATAGCATGTGTATCTACTGAGAACAGCTTATCAATGGTGGCAAATCGGAGCAGCTTAATCTCTTGCTCTCCGCAGTTCAACACTCTCATGGGCACTCTTCCCTTCCATATTAATGAATAAAACTATGATGTAAATAGCATATAGATACCCCACAAATGCAGATAAAAGTAGGTTATGGGAAAAGGGGGAAGAGAGAAACAGGAAAATAGTGGAATAAAGTATACCTTCCAGGTGGGAGAGGAAATGGCAGCACAGCCAGTGGAGGTGAAGCAAGGGGAGCCTGCAACTAAAGAGTTGAGAGCGTTATCACATGGTGACTGAGCCTGATTGTAACGGGAGCATAGAGGTGCCGATCCTGTCTTACCTGCGTTGGTGTAGAAGTGGGTGTCCTGTGGTGGAGTCAGCTGTGTGCAGTGGTGGCCGTGGGTTCTTTTATGTGCGACCGTAGTAATAGCTGCGCCCACTTCCTGTATGGGAGTGGAATGCAGTGAGGCTAATGGAACGCACGCCTGCGCATTTGTGTTTAACGTCGCGCATGTGCAGAACGGAGAAAAGGCTGCGCTCACTTCCTAATGAAAGGGAGTGAGACGCAGCTGGGAAGGGAAGGGAAAAGATTAGGGTTTGGGGATGATGAAAGGGCTTTCTACGGGCAAGGATGGCAAAGGGTGGCAGTGACGGAAAGTCAGGCAGCCTGTCCTGTCCTGTCCTGTCCGTCCGTCTTTTTGTATCATGAATTGGAAAGACTGCAAGGGGGAGGGGAGGTGCTTGGAGGAGGAGGAGTTATTCAGATTAATTGCAGTGGGCGGCGGCTGCAAAAAGCATCATTCTTCTTGTTTTTGCTCTGCAAAACAGCCTTTTCAAGGGTTGGCTTGGGTGACAAAATGTCTTCTGTAGGCGTGGGTTTGTCTCCCTCTCCCTAAGATGTGTCCGGTATAGGCCAGGGTGCCACTCAAGGCCGTAACCAATTCGGGTTATAGCTTCTCGGCCTTTTGGCTAAGATCAAGTGTAGTTTCGGAGGACGCTACCTTGGTCGGTACTGGAAGGTGCCTGGGATTGCACGTCTGCCGGCCTTGAGGAAGTGTGTGCGCCTTCTGGTGACACATAGCCCTCTTGTGCCTGGACGGTTCCCAGGCAACGGGAGGCGATCACCTTTGTTATTTTGAAGTCCTACTGATAAACAGAAAAAAAAAAAATTAAATCTGTTCTTATCAGTTTAATATCTGATACGTCCCCTCTCTGGGGACCATATATTAAATGGATTTTTAGAACAAGGAGATGGAAAAAATCTTGCTCTGTCCACTCCACGCATTGACCTGGTATTGCAGTACCTCCAGGACCGGTGCACCCCTTCTTAACCCAGTTTCCAAAAGCAGAACTCAATTCACCTGATTCAAATGAGCCCCATTAGTGAATTGAAAGAAAGCAAAAACTTTATATGCACCTCAATTTGGCCAATTCACTTTTCACACTTTCACCCTTTTTTTTATCTTTCACACCTTTTACTTGCTTTATTGATGCAAAAGCTGTGCCAAATAGCAAACTCATCTCCACTCAACTTGACCAACTCTGCTATGTCCCGTGCAGTATCTTATTCTCAGTCTTATCTAGATCATTTGCAATTGAATAGAATAGATCCCTTTTGGACACATTGGATTCAGCTGCTGCAGTGACTGCAGGTGTTAGAAGATGCAGACTTGGCATCAGGTGCTGTCTATCAGATTCCACTCCAATTAAAGCTTCCATTGTTTTTCGGTGTTTTCTTTGAGCAATGATGATGTCTTTAGTGATCTGTTGGCTCCCTCTCCTGGAGGAAGAGTTTGCTTGCTCTTGGACTTTCAAAAAGAGAGGTCATGATAGACATTTAGCTTCTGAGCCCAATTGGGGACAGTCATGGGTGATGAATGTTTTGCAACCTGCTGCGAAGCCTGATACCGCAATATAAGGAACGTCAAATACTAAGAATGGGCGGCCTATGAAAGAATTAGTACTTTCATTAAGCATACTTAAACGGCTAATTGGGAATAGACAAACTGTAAAAAGCCCTCTGAGAAAGCCCCTCTCTAACCTTTGTTAGTAAGCTTTTCTGTAGTCTGCCTGTTGATGTATTTTCCGTTTGAACAGTGCACAACATGAAGTGACGGAACACTGGCTTGTCACAATGTCCCCCGCTGACATCACGATAGCGCTGCTGCCTAGAAAGCCAGCTGCGCAGCAGAAGTTGCTCTTTGGGTGGGATGGTGGGCTAATGTATCTATTCCTGCTTGGTGTGAGTTTGACATGATCTAGAGCAACGAGTTCCAGCGGCTAGCGGTTGATTATTGGCTGTAATGGGGCTTTCTGGCTGGTGCCAGCCTTTCTTCTTAGCACACAGGAACCACAATCCCTACACCATGCTTCGATGGATTCTCTCATCCCAGCCCAGTAAAACTACATATTTCACACAGTTATAAGCAGCCCATGGGCATTCACCTGGATTAAAACCCATAACAGCTCATAGACCAAACAATCAATCTACCACTGGACCAAACATGTTATGGTTATGCGTTTTCATTGGATGGATAATCGAAGCCATGTTTTTTTCCTTTCTGTTGGGTTTGTTGTGTGAGTAGCCTATAGGATTAAGTTGGTTACCGCAGGCAGTGGATTTAACTTCCTGTCTTTGGTCCAGTGGTAGATGGATTGTCTGGTCTATGAGCTGTTATTGGTTTGAATGCAGGTGAATGCCCATGGGCTGCTTATGACTGTGTAAAATATGTAGTTTTACTGGGCTGGGATGAGAGAATCCATTGAAGCATGGTGTAGGGATTGTGGTTCCTGTGTGCTAAGAAGAGAGGCTGGCACCAGCCAGAAAGCCCCATTGCAGCCAATAATCACTTAATAACTTTTTCAACTTGTCATCATATGGGAGGCCTTCCATTCCTTGTAGTAGTCTAGTTGCCCACCTTTGAACTGACTCTAACTTCTGAATGTCCTTTTTAAAATGTGGAGCCCAAAACTGGTTCCCATATTCCAGATGTAGCCTTACAAGTGATTTATAGAGGTTGATCATCTTTACTTATCATTTAAAACTTTCAAACTGGTACACTCAACACATAAAGCCCCCCCCTTTTAAAGAGTAGTTTCCCTGTACCTAAGTGGGGGTCTACCTAGGTTGGAGCGAGTGGACCTTCGGGGTCCGGTGTCAGTGGTGACAGGCAGTTGGGCAGAGGGAACAGCAAGTTCCTCCTCCCTGCTATCATGTGGGGCAGGCGGAGGCGTAGGGGAGCTGGGTACAGGTACATCCCTGGGCACTGGCTCGCGGTTAACCATTTCCATCATTTCTTCATCCACGGGTTGTGGGAACAGTATCACTGGAAGGATCACCGCACCGTTCTGTGTAGGCCAGTCTGCTGGAAAATCACCCATCATGGTGTGGATTACCTCTTTTTCCTTCTCCACTGGACTGGGAACTGGAGCCTCATCCGCTACTCTCAATGCTGGTGGGCACTTCTTCAGGTGGTCTCGGGAAACCGTGGCCAAAGTCCCCCCCTGGTCACGGCTGATCTGGTAGGCCTTCCCATTCTCCCATCCTGTGGGCTGGACTACATACGGGGTTTTTTCCCATTGATCATCCAGCTTGTGGGCCCTTCTTTTCCGCTTCAGCACTACATCCCCAGGTTGGAAGGAACCGGCAGGCGCCTTCTTGTTGAAGCACTGCTCCTGTTGTCCCCGACTCCGGCACAAGTTCTTTTCAACATACTCCTGGACCTGTCGGTACTGTGTCCTCCGCCGAGTGTCCCATTCAGCTGTCGACAGGAGTGCTTCTGAAGCTTCCAAGCCCATTTCCAGATCCACTGGTAGCCGGCCGGGACGAGCTCTCATCAGGTATGCTGGAGTGCATTTCGTAGAGCTGGAAGGGATGTTGTTGTACATATCGACCAGGTCAGGTAGCTTCTCCAGCCACAGGTTCCGCTCTTCCAGTGGTAACGTCTTGAGGAGGCCCAGGACCAAGTGGTTCATCTTTTCACAAATGCCATTGGTTTGGGCGTGGTAAGGCGTGGTCCGGATTTTCTTGCAGCCGTACAACTGGCAGAATTCCTGGAATACCTCTGCTTCAAAGGCCGGACCCTGGTCGGTAAGCACCCTCTCCGGGTACCAATGCGGTCAACAGAAATAAGCCTGGAAAGCCTTAGCAGCGGTGCGGCCGGTTAAGTCCTTAACTGGGACAACCACCAGGAACCTCGAGTAGTGGTCTACGATGGTCAGAGCGTAGGTGTACCCACTTCGGCTGGGGGTGAGCTTTACATGGTCAAGGGGAACCAGCTCCAGCGGTTGGTGTGTAATGATCGGGTGTAGGGGTGCCTTCTGGCTGGCCTCGTCCTTCCTTCTCAATGCGCAAGGGCCACATTCTCGGCACCAGGCCTCCACAGATTCCCGCATTCCACTCCAATAGAACCGCTCTCTTAACAACATCTCTAGCTTCTTCCACCCGAAGTGCACTGCACCATCATGGTATGCTTGCAGGACGGTGGGCACTTTAGCCTGGGGAATCACCAGCTGGCGGATCTTCTCGTGAGTCTTTGGATTAATCAGCTCGCGATACAACTTCCCCTGGTGTAGGTATAGCCGGGTCCGTTCTTGCCACAGACGTTGGGCTTCGGCAGGGGCAGCAGGGTCTATCCCAGCAGAACCCTGTTCCACTAGAGTCTTGACCAGGCGGACAGCAGGTGCCTGGTCCTGAGCTTCCTGCCAGTCCTGTCGGGGCAGCGGATCCAGGTTCACCCGTTGTTGGTAGACGTGCACCTTCTCAGTGAATGGCCGGTGAAATGCAGGCAACTCGATCTCTTCGAGGTCATCATCCTCTGGCCCCTCTTCCGACAGGTGGGGCATCCGGGAGAGTGCATTGGCATTGACGTTGGTACGGCCGGCCCGGTACTTGATGGTGAAATCGTAGTTGGCTAACCTGGTCACCCACCGCTGCTCCAACGCGCCCAGCTTGGCCGTATCTAGATGGGTCAGCAGGTTATTGTCTGTGTACGCGGTGAACTTGGCTGCTGCCAGGTAATGGCGGAAACGCTCGGTGATAGCCCACACCAGTGCCAAGAGCTCAAGCTTGAAGGAGATGTAGTTCTCAGGGTTCCTCTCAGTCGGTCGGAGTTTTCGGCTAGCATAAGCTATTACCTTTTCCCTTCTGTCTTGGACCTGGGATAGAACAGCCCCCAAGCCCACATTGCTGGCGTCGGTGTAGAGGATGAATGGGCGGCTGTAGTCAGGGTACGCTAGGATTTCCTCTCCGGTCAGGGCTGTTCTCAGCTGGCGGAAGGATTCCTCATGCTTTTCTTCCCACACCAATGGGGCTACTAGGGATCTACCACCCTTGGTCTGTCCTACGAGGAGGTCTTGCATGGGGGCAGCCATCTTTGTGTACCCCTTAATGAAGCGACGGTAATATCCCACCAGGCCCAGAAACTGCCTCACTTCCCTCACTGTGGTCGGTCTCGGCCAGTCTTGGATGGCGGTGATCTTCTCGGGGTTGGGGGCGACACCTTCCGCACCAACCACATGTCCTAGGTACTGCACTCTGGGTTTCAGCAGATGACACTTTGAGGGCTTCAACTTCATCCCATACTTGGCAAGGGACGCGAACACCTCGGCTAGGTGCTCCAGGTGGGCTTCATACGTCTGTGAGTACACAATCACATCATCCAAGTACAGCAAAACGGTCCCATAGGCAGTCTTCTCTCGGTCTTCCGGTGCCACGGCCACCTGCCAGTACCCGCTGGTGAGGTCAAGGGTGGAGAAGTAGTTAGCGGTTCTCAGCGAGGCCAGGGACTCTTTGATGCGGGGCAGAGGGTAAGCATCCTTATGCGTTATCTGGTTAATCTTCCGGTAATCCACACACATCCGCATGGTGCCATCCTTCTTCTTAACCAGCACCAACGGAGCGGCCCAGGGACTACAGCTGTCCCTAATAACCTCTGCCTCCTTCATGTTCCTCAACATGTCTTTGGCGCATTGGTAGTGCGCAGGGGGAATAGGCCTGTATCTCTCTTTAATAGGGGAGTGTGTACCGGTAGGGATGTGGTGTTGAACCCCTTTAATCTGCCCAAAATCTAGAGGGTGCTTGCTAAAAACCCGCTCATACTCCTGTACCACCCGGTATACCCCTTCCTTGTGGTGTATGGGGGTATCATCAGTGCCGACATGTAGCTCTCGATACCACTCGCCTAACTCCCCCAGGGATGAGTGGGAACCGGCAGCAGGCGGTGTGACCGGGGGAACGGCTTCATGGATCGTGTGGGGATCTAGAGTGAACAATTTGGCAAGGGTAGCGTACCGGGTGGTGCATGAATGCACACATATTGGTTTTATAATCTTATTGTATTACTTTATATTCTTATTTCACTTGTGCATATCTCCACCATAATCCTGGCTAAGAAATATAGCTTTTTTTGGGGTACACAGGTAGTAAGGTCTTCTTTCTATTTCTTTAGGGGTGATATAGCCTGGTGGAACTCTAGACCTCTAACATTATATATGCACCCTTTTTCTTTATGGTTCTTGGACACCTTATAACATTCTTCCATACATATATATCTTTCTCATAAATTATAAATAATTAGGCATTTTTATATATTTTATTTACATTTTCATAAATAACTTTTTACAAAGCATGGGGGACATTCTCACATACATATAATTTTCATGTACGCATTCTGAAAATTTACGCATAAACCGTACACACTCCTTTTTGTAACAATTTCTATAACTCATTCGCTGAACTCTCATCCCGGATATTCATTCTTACACCGAATTTCCTGTTATAACACAACATTCATGATTTTTATTCAATTTATTTTTATTTTTTAGGTTTATTAGTAGTGATGAGCGAGTACTAAAAAGCTCGGGTGCTCGAAGCTCGGGCCGAGCCTCCCAAGATACTCGTGTACTCGGCCCGAGCACCGAGCCCAATGTTATCCTATGGGAGACCCGAGTATTTTTGTGAAATGACCACCGGCAGCATGTAGAAACCCTAAAAATGGCACAAAAGTCTCCGAAGAGTGCTCAAATGACATGGCAACAGCATGGGGAAGACCCCTTGAAGCATTTATCACTCAAAAGTCACAGCTGTGAATAATTTTGTCCACGTTTTACGCCATTTTTACGGACTCACCAGAAAACCTTCCAAAATGACACCAAAATGATTTTTCATAGCGGAAATGTTAAGGGCACATACCCAATAGTGAGATAGAGCTAATGTATGTTACTTTTTGAGATCAATACATGAAAGATTTTACGTAAAACATTGTGTGGCACTCCGATGTCCCTGAGAAGAGACGTACATAAAGGCCTCTGAGTCTAATGTGCCCATTTTGAGGAACTGAGTCTTTGTAGTATTTTCCTTTGCCAGGGCAGTCCAAAATTGTGAGGTTCACCAATGCCCCTGCATACAGACGTGCATGATGGCCTGTAAACCTGAAGTGCCCATTGTAAGGAAGTGGGTCTATTGTAGTATAGCCCTTAGGCAGGGCAGCCAAAAATTGGGAGGCTCCACGTTGTCCCTGGATAGAGACGTGCATGAGGGCCTCAAAACATTAAGTGTCCAGTGTCAGGAAGTGGGTGTATTATAGTATAGCCCTTAGGCAGGGCAGCCAAAAATTGGGAGGCTCTACGTTGTCCCTGGATAGAGACGTGCATGAGGGCCTGTAAACCTGAAGTGCCCATTGGAAGGAAGTGGGTCTTTTGTAGTATAGCCCTTTGGCAGGGCAGCCAAAAATTGGGAGGCTCCACGTTGTCCCTGGATAGAGACGTGCATGAGGGCCTGTAAACCTGAAGTGCCCATTGGAAGGAAGTGGGTCTTTTGTAGTATAGCCCTTTGGCAGGGCAGCCAAAAATTGGGAGGCTCCACGTTGTCCCTGGATAGAGACATGCATGAGGGCCTCAAAACATTAAGTGTCCATTGTCAGGAAGTGGGTGTATTATAGTATAGCCCTTAGGCAGGGCAGCCAAAAATTGGGAGGCTCCACGTTGTCCCTGGATAGAGACGTGCATGAGGGCCTGTAAACCTGAAGTGCCCATTGGAAGGAAGTGGGTCTTTTGTAGTATAGCCCTTTGGCAGGGCAGCCAAAAATTGGGAGGCTCCACGTTGTCCCTGGATAGAGACGTGCATGAGGGCCTCAAAACATTAAGTGTCCATTGTCAGGAAGTGGGTGTATTATAGTATAGCCCTTTGGCAGGGCAGCCAAAAATTGGGAGGCTCCACGTTGTCCCTGGATAGAGACGTGCATGAGGGCCTCAAAACATTAAGTGTCCATTGTCAGGAAGTGGGTGTATTATAGTATAGCCCTTAGGCAGGGCAGCCAAAAATTGGGAGGCTCCACGTTGTCCCTGGATAGAGACGTGCATGAGGGCCTCAAAACATTAAGTGTCCATTGTCAGGAAGTGGGTCTTTTGTAGTATAGCCCTTTGGCAGGGCAGCCAAAAATTGGGAGGCTCCACGTTGTCCCTGGATAGAGACGTGCATGAGGGCCTCAAAACATTAAGTGTCCATTGTCAGGAAGTGGGTGTATTATAGTATAGCCCTTAGGCAGGGCAGCCAAAAATTGGGAGGCTCCACGTTGTCCCTGGATAGAGACGTGCATGAGGGCCTCAAAACATTAAGTGTCCATTGTCAGGAAGTGGGTCTTTTGTAGTATAGCCCTTTGGCAGGGCAGCCAAAAATTGGGAGGCTCCACGTTGTCCCTGGATAGGGACGTGCATGAGGGCCTCAAAACATTAAGTGTCCATTGTCAGGAAGTGGGTGTATTATAGTATAGCCCTTTGGCAGGGCAGCCAAAAATTGGGAGGCTCCACGTTGTCCCTGCATAGAGACGTGCATGAGGGCCTCAAAACATTGTTCCCATTGCAAAGGAGCGGGTCTCCTGTCGTTGTAATGTCCATTCTGCAAAGAATGGGCGAAAAAAATTACCACTGGGGGTATACCTGAAACAAAGGCCTAACTCTTGTAACGGTCATCATGGTGGCGCATGAGGAGAAGGAGGAGCAGTCCAGCGATTATCCAAAGTCCAGAAGTGTGTACCCATGGGTGACTGGAGGTACATGGCAAATTCCCGTTACAAACTTTAAATTCCGCTCTCATTTGCTGGTGGTGTGGTGAAGTCTGGCCCAATCCAACCCTTGTTCATCTTGATCAGAGTCAGCCTGTCAGCATTTTCAGTTGACAGGCGGGTGCGTTTATCTGTAATGATTCCACCTGCGGCACTAAAAATACTCTCTGACAAAACGCTAGCGGCAGGGCAGGCCAGGACTTCCAAGGCGTAGAGAGCCAATTCATGCCACGTGTCCACCTTGGATACCCAATAATTGTAAGGCACAGAGGAATGTCGGAGTACAGTTGTTCGATCTGCAAGGTACTCCTTGAGCATCTGGGCAAACTTAGGATTTCTTGTGGCACTACCCCGCACCTCAGGGGCTGTGGTACGTGAGGGGCTGAGAAAACTGTCCCACATCTTAAAGACTGTTCCCCTACCTCTGGCGGATTGGACTTGTGCCTCTCTCGGCTGTACGCCTTGGTTGTCCACTGATTCCTGACCTATGCCGCTAGCGTTTTGTGAGGGGAATGCTTTGCCTACTTCCGTGACTATGGCCTTCCGGAACTGCTGCATTTTGGTTGACCTCTCCGCCTCGGGAATAAGAGACATAAAGTTCTCCTTGTAGCGTGGGTCTAACAGTGTTACCAACCAGTAATGATTGTCGGCCAAGATGTTCTTAACGCGAGGGTCACGAGACAGGCAGCTTACCATAAAGTCAGCCATGTGCGCCAGACTCTTAACAGCCAGGACTTCAGTAGCCTGACCAACACGTTGACTGAACATGCTGTCCTCCTCCTCCTCCTCCTCCTCCTCCTCATCTACCCTGTCCTCTGGCCAGCCACGCTGAACCGAGGATATGACTGGTGTGCATGTCATATCCTCAATTTGGCCGGAGATTTGCTCCATGTCTTCATCCTCCTCCTCGTCATAGTCCTCCACTGCACGTTGTGATGAGACGAGGCTGGGCTGTGTGTTATCACCCACACCCACTACTGTTTCTTGCTGCAACTCATCGCGCTCCGCCTGCAATGCATCATGTTTGGTTTTGAGCAGAGACCGTTTTAGAAGGCAGAGTAGCGGTATGGTGACGCTAATAATGGCGTCATCTTATACCTTTATGATGTTATTGTTTATTCTAAAGCAAACAAGATTTTAGGGTGTATAAAAAGGGAGATTAGATCCGGTGATCCCAACGTATTGTTAACCCTCTATAAATCACTTGTAAGGCCACATCTGGAATATGGGGTAAAGTCCTGAACAGGTTGATAACCATTGGTTTGAGCATGGTAGGGTGTAGTGCGCATCTTCCTGCATCCGCCATAACCTTCCCTTAGGATATACTGTGCCCTTATCAGATTGGTTGTACAAGGTTGCTTCTCTTATTGGATGGATTTCAAGCTGCATGGATAATGTTCATTTAAATGATGTGGATAGAAAGACTGAAGATATCTACATGTAGTCCATCATGAATCAATACTATTTTACACAGTCATAAGCAGCCCATGGGCATTCACCTGCATTCAAACCAATAACAGCTCATAGACCAGACAATCCATCTACCACTGGACCAAAGACAGGAAGTTAAATCCACTGCCTGCGGTAACCAACTTAATCCTATAGGCTACTCACACAACAAACCCAACAGAAAGGAAAAAAACATGGCTTCGATTATCCATCCAATGAAAACGCATAACCATTGTGAGCCATTGGACAATGCAATTGGACACTTGGTGACATGGTGCACGGCCCAATGAATCAAGTCTTTACTTCATATTCACGGTTTAAGCCCTTGGGTTCTAATGTGCCCAGAGTACATATCCAGAAAGATTCTCTTTCTTTGAGCTAAACACAAGTCAACAATACATTGTAAGCAGATTCTATTACCAGTCCCACACCATTTTGTGACGCATAATCACACAGTGATCCAATTAACATTCCAAGTCATCGAACATGTCCAAGCCATACGCAGAGGAGGCAATAGAATTAGGAAGCTCAAAGAAAGGGAATCTTTCTGGATATATACTCTGGGCACATTGGAACCCAAAGGCTTAAACCATGAATATGAAGTACAGACTTGATTCATTGGGCCATGCATGGACATAATGGACATAATTCTAATAGGCAGGACAGGTAATAAGGAGCACAAGTTATATGCTAAAATGTGTTGTGTGACAAGACAGACACAGGAAAGGACATGATAACAGGTGTAGGGACCAACAAGGTGAGACAAGGGGTATCAGGATAGGGTCAAGTAGGTATGAATGTAGTAATGGGGCAGGCATAGAGAATTGTATGTGAATGTGAATTACAATAAATCACTAAGGAAAGGAATATGTGAGTGTGTGCCTAATGTAAACTAATATTGTACTGGCAAAATTATAGATGGAAAGGGAGAAGGGGAGGGGGGGAGAGAGGAGGCTGTAATTGACTACAAGGGTATGAGTTATGAGTGATCATAGGGATAGTGTTACATAAGTGGAAATACCTATGGAGGACCGGATGTGTAAGCGCATACCTTATACAAACCTATAGAGTGCTGATGGGTGAGAGTGTGATGTTAGATATAAGACATCCTATAGTGAATAGTGAGCCGTAATCAAGTGCAACAGGGATATTTCACGTGACTATGGGAACCTGGAAGGTAAAGAAAGGGGAGAAAAAACTGTTAGACAAGGTAATCAGACATAATGTAACCAGTTGATCAGACATGATCACCTGGTTTGAGACCCCCTGCCTTACACTATATAGATATCATGTTCATTCCCCATCTATCTTGCTCAGGAGAGCATCTCCCTCCCCCGGCACCAAGAGCAGCTCATACTGAATTGTTACATTGACTAGTAACACTGCACACAGAAATGCACCTTAATATTCCACTGTTAACCCTTTCCTCCCAGCAGTAACACACAACTCCTCACCTTGATATCATGGTGATTTATGGTCAGAATGACTTCAATGCGATCAGTGATTTCTATTCTAGCTCTGCTCACATAGATTTTATATCCACACTCAACTATAGGCCGTTCTTCATATTTTGGGGGCTTTTAGTCAGATATACTAGTTTGTGCCTGTATAGTATTGGTGTAGATGGGAGTGTAGGGCATGGGTTACATGGCACTGTGGTGGAATACTGATGGGAGGTATTGGTGCTGTGTTTGATGCTTCTACTGGGTATTTTCCTACAAATACTGGAACAGCTCACTGCTTAGAATGATCCTTCCCAGCTCTATAATATATTATATATACCCCACAATGCAGGCTCACACACACATTTGTCTCAAGTGTGTTGTAGGGACACAGATACAGTCTTGGTCATGTGACTAAAGGCTACTTTACACACTGCGATATCGGTCCCGATATCGCTAGTGTGGGTACCCGCCCCCATCTGTTGCGCGACACGGGCAAATCGCTGCCCATGCCGCACAACACCGACCAGACCCGTCACACATACTTACCTGCCCGGCGACGTCGCTGTGTCCGGCGAACCGCCTCCTTTCTAAGGGGGCGGTCCGTGCGGCGTCACAGCGACGTCACTGAGCGACCGCCCAATAGCAGCGGAGGGGCGGAGATGAGTGGCCGGAACATCCCGCCCACCTCCTTCCTTCCTCATAGCGGCTGGGAGGCAGGTAAGGAGAGGTTCCTCGTTTCTGCGGTGTCACACGGAGCGATGTGTGCTACCGCAGGAGCGACGAACTACATCGTTACTGCTGCAGTAACGATAATCGAGAATGGAGACCCATGTCACCGATGAGCGATTTTGCACGTTTTTGCAACGATGCAAAATCGCTCATCGGTATCACACGCAGCAACATCGCTAATGCGGCCGGATGTGCGTCACAAATTCCGTGACCCCAACGACTCCGCATTAGCGATGTCGCAGCGTGTAAAGCCCCCTTTAGTGGGAGTGGTGTACAGGGTCTTAGCAGTAAAGAGTATTCCATATTTCTGCCAGATACCCACAGAGATATTGAAATCTGAAAAAAGAGACTTCTGCTCATTGAAGGTAAGAACTGCTCACATAGCGTTCAACTCCACAGCAAACGAGTGCTCTAGCACTGGCATCTCAGCAGGGATATTCCCCTACTACACATGTGTGTCTAGGTCACTGTGACAGTTTACAGGACATAACTCAGGGCACCTAGACAGAAGGCAGAGGGACTACTTTCTATTTCTGGTGTAGAGCTTAGTACAATATATATATATTTATACTATTACATGGGACACATGTACCTTGTATTACCATTATTCGCTGTATATGAACCCCTTTTCTCCAGGCATTATTTGTCTATAGCATTTTTCACGAACCTGAGGCAACTGAGAACCCTTCAGTGAAGGAATTCCACTAACCCTCACAATACCTACCAGGGGCCTCCCTGCAGTAACTCAGGTAGTTGTACCCATTCTCTTTCCGCATTCTATGTGTTCTTCTTCTTTCTTCTTTTTTTTCTTTTTTCTTCTTTTTATTTCTATCATGTAGTTCAGGGGTTTATAGATATATGTCCTGCATCTCATATTTCCTTTAGTGGTGCTTCTTACCCATTCTCATATCATTTACCCTAGTATTTCATGATCCTGAGGCGACTGAGAACCCTTTAATAAAGGAATCCTTTTTCACCTGAATTGTCAAGTGATACTTACCAGTGACTATCACGTAATGTTACAGGTAGTTCCATTTTCTTCCTCTTCTTTCTCTCCTTTCTTCTTTGTCACACGGTCCATTGTGTTATAGCCCACGTGTCATGATAACACTTGTACCATCTTTTCATTTAGATTCCACCTACAATTATTTACCGATTCCAGTTCTGGAATAGGCTTTCATCATCTACTCACTAGAATTCTCAAGTTCATAAGGTACTGAGACATATACATGTTCACACCATTATAAAGAACAAAGTATAAACATTGAGGTTTTTCTCACACCCATGTTCCTGTGTTCTTTGATATGATATGTGTTCATTTCCTTCACTATATAGGATTGCAAGTTTTCCATTTGTACCTTAATGGCAATGACGCTATACAATTGAACACATATCATCCTGTTATCCATATAGGTGTGTATTTACCTGCTTGACTATTTTTGGTTGTTTGATCCAGAATGTTTCTCCAGATAGGTCATGTGGAAATTTTCTTTCCTCAGTACAAATGTTTTCACTATGGCTTTGGAAAATTTTTTTGTATGTGCATCATGGTCATTTGACCCATTGTACTCTCAAGTAGCAATATATTGTACTGTTATGTTGTACTATGTACTAATTACGTGTTTATATGGTTTTGTAACCCTTTATGATCTTAGATAACTTTATCCTTGATAAAGACCTAAAAACAAGCTCGAAACGTTGGATGAATTATCCTTTTGCACAAATAAAGAATTTTCAGCATTCTAAGAGTTCTTTTCTTACGTTATTGATCACTATAGTGTGCCAGAGCTATTTCTATTGAATTGACTCTTATTTTTTCTGAGCACCTGCTATATACACAGTGAGCCAGACATATTCAATTTTCATTCAGAAGGCAGAGGGAAGCCTTAGCAGCTGAGCCTATATCTTGGCTTGTGAGCATTAGAACAGGCCGGCGATTACAGGGTAACATGAAAAATGTCCAGCTTGCATTATGACTAGAACATGACAATATCCTTTTAAGTACTAACCTATGATGCGTTCCTAAGCAGTTGATGTTATATGTTCTACATTTCATTTTCTGCATACTTTCCAAGTAGTAGAATTTGCTTTGATATAGGCAACTGGATTTTCACAATGAAAAGGCAAAGGATAACGCCCGAAAAAGACGCCATACATTATGTCAGTGCCATCACTGACAAACCTGGATTGACCATGAAATACATCAATCCCCTTAAAGGTGAGTTAAAACAAGTTTTAACTAAATTGCCTTAATATTGTCATGCATTAGAATGACTGTCTTAGGTAATGATAAATATTTTCTACAGGAAGAGGAGTGTTTGCTGAAACTGAAATCGAAAAAGGGAGTTTTGTTGCAGAATATCGAGGTGAGCTCACGTATGCACTTACGATGGTAGACAACTACTCGAGATTTATGGTTGTGGTACAAGTCAAAGATCTAATGGCCCATACTGCAGCGAAGGTCTTCCAAGCACACTTATGCAGACCTCATGGCTACTCAGAGAGAGTCCTCACAGATCAAGGCACTGCCTTTGAAGCGGAAATCTTCAAGGACTTCTGCAGCTTTTACCGATGCAGGAAGATGCGTACTACACCCTACCATGCTCAAACCAATGGTTATCAACCTGCTCAGGACTTTACCCCATATTCCAGATGTGGCCTTACAAGTGATTTATAGAGGGGTAACAATACGTTGGGATCATCGGATCTAATCTCCCTTTTTATACACCCTAAAATCTTGTTTGCGTTAGAATAAACAATAACATCATAAAGGTATAGCAGTACCGTTTCAAAGTTTCGGTGTCCCAAGCAGCATTCCATCAGCCTCTGGAAGGTTCCTGGCAAATTGCACAGCTCGAAGGGCATGCTTTTGAACTCGCAGAGACCCATCGGGGTGGCAAAGGCGGTCTTCTCCCGGTCTGCCTCAGCAACGGACACTTGCCAATAGTGACTAGTGAGATCAAGGGTAGAAAAATAATTTGCAGTTGTCAATGCAGCTAGCTATTCCTCAATACAGGGGAGTGGTGCTGTCCTTCTTCTTTAACAGGACCAACGGAGCTGCCCAGAGGCTACAACTGTCACGGATAACCCCAGCCTCCTTCATGTTGCTCAACATGTCCTTGGTACACTGGTAATGTGCAGGTAGATTTGGCTTATATCTCTCTTTGATGGGTGGGTGTGCACTTGTGGGGATGTAGTGTTTGACCCCTTTTATTTTTCAAAAGTCTAGCGGATGTTTGCTGAAGACTTGCTCGTATTCTTGCACTAGCCTGTAGACCCCCTTCTTGTGATGTGAAGGTGTGGAGTCAGTGCCTACGTGTAATTCCTTACACCACTCCTCTGGCTGACTTGGTGAGCTGTCACTGAATGGGTGGGCTGAAGCAATGGTGGATGCTGCTGTTTGGATAGCATGTGTATCTACTGAGAACAGCTTATCAATGGTGGCAAATCGGAGCAGCTTAATCTTTTGCTCTCCGCAGTTCAACACTCTCATGGGCACTCTTCCCTTCCATATTAATGAATAAAACTATGATGTAAATAGCATATAGATACCCCACAAATGCAGATAAAAGTAGGTTATGGGAAAAGGGGGAAGAGAGAAACAGGAAAATAGTGGAATAAAGTATACCTTCCAGGTGGGAGAGGAAATGGCAGCACAGCCAGTGGAGGTGAAGCAAGGGGAGCCTGCAACTAAAGAGTTGAGAGCGTTATCACATGGTGACTGAGCCTGATTGTAACGGGAGCATAGAGGTGCCGATCCTGTCTTACCTGCGTTGGTGTAGAAGTGGGTGTCCTGTGGTGGAGTCAGCTATGTGCAGTGGTGGCCGTGGGTTCTTTTATGTGCGACCGTAGTAATAGCTGTGCCCACTTCCTGTATGGGAGTGGAATGCAGTGAGGCTAATGGAACGCACGCCTGCGCATTTGTGTTTAACGTCGCGCATGTGCAGAACGGAGAAAAGGCTGCGCTCACTTCCTAATGAAAGGGAGTGAGACGCAGCTGGGAAGGGAAGGGAAAAGATTAGGGTTTGGGGATGATGAAAGGGCTTTCTACGGGCAAGGATGGCAAAGGGTGGCAGTGACGGAAAGTCAGGCAGATGGTCCTGTCCTGTCCTGTCCGTCCGTCTTTTTGTATCATGAATTGGAAAGACTGCAAGGGGGAGGGGAGGTGCTTGTGCCCAAAAGGAGGAGTTATTCAGATTCATTGCAGTGGGCGGCGGCTGCAAAAAGCACCATTCTCCTTGTTTTTGCTCTGCAAAACAGCCTTTTCAAGGGTTTGGCTTGGGTGACAAAATGTCTTCTGTAGGCGTGGGTTTGTCTCCCTCTCCCTAAGATGTGTCCGGTATAGGCCAGGGTGCCACTCAAGGCCGTAACCAATTCGGGTTATAGCTTCTCGGCCTTTTGGCTAAGATCAAGTGTAGTTTCGGAGGACGCTACCTTGGTCGGTACTGGAAGGTGCCTGGGATTGCACGTCTGCCGGCCTTGAGGGAGTGTGTGCGCCTTCTGGTGACACATAGCCCTCTTGTGCCTGGACGGTTCCCAGGCAACGGGAGGCGATCACCTTTGTTATTTTGAAGTCCTACTGATAAACAGAAAAAAAATGAAAATCCAGTTGCCTATATCAAAGCAAATTCTACTACTTGTAAAGTATGCAGAAAATGAAATGTAGAACATATAACATCAACTGCTTAGGAACGCATCATAGGTTAGTACTTAAAAGGATATTGTCATGTTCTAGTCATAATGCAAGCTGGACATTTTTCATGTTACCCTGTAATCGCCGGCCTGTTCTAATGCTCACAAGCCAAGATATAGGCTCAGCTGCTAAGGCTTCCCTCTGCCTTCTGAATGAAAATTGAATATGTCTGGCTCACTGTGTATATAGCAGGTGCTCAGAAAAAATAAGAGTCAATTCAATAGAAATAGCTCTGGCACACTATAGTGATCAATAACGTAAGAAAAGAACTCTTAGAATGCTGAAAATTCTTTATTTGTGCAAAAGGATAATTCATCCAACGTTTCGAGCTTGTTTTTAGGTCTTTATCAAGGATAAAGTTATCTAAGATCATAAAGGGTTACAAAACCATATAAACACGTAATTAGTACATAGTACAACATAACAGTACAATATATTGCTACTTGAGAGTACAATGGGTCAAATGACCATGATGCACATACAAAAAAATTTTCCAAAGCCATAGTGAAAACATTTGTACTGAGGAAAGAAAATTTCCACATGACCTATCTGGAGAAACATTCTGGATCAAACAACCAAAAATAGTCAAGCAGGTAAATACACACCTATATGGATAACAGGATGATATGTGTTCAATTGTATAGCGTCATTGCCATTAAGGTACAAATGGAAAACTTGCAATCCTATATAGTGAAGGAAATGAACACATATCATATCAAAGAACACAGGAACATGGGTGTGAGAAAAACCTCAATGTTTATACTTTGTTCTTTATAATGGTGTGAACATGTATATGTCTCAGTACCTTATGAACTTGAGAATTCTAGTGAGTAGATGATGAAAGCCTATTCCAGAACTGGAATCGGTAAATAATTGTAGGTGGAATCTAAATGAAAAGATGGTACAAGTGTTATCATGACACGTGGGCTATAACACAATGGACCGTGTGACAAAGAAGAAAGGAGAGAAAGAAGAGGAAGAAAATGGAACTACCTGTAACATTACGTGATAGTCACTGGTAAGTATCACTTGACAATTCAGGTGAAAAAGGATTCCTTTATTAAAGGGTTCTCAGTCGCCTCAGGATCATGAAATACTAGGGTAAATGATATGAGAATGGGTAAGAAGCACCACTAAAGGAAATATGAGATGCAGGACATATATCTATAAACCCCTGAACTACATGATAGAAATAAAAAGAAGAAAAAAGAAAAAAAAGAAGAAAGAAGAAGAACACATAGAATGCGGAAAGAGAATGGGTACAACTACCTGAGTTACTGCAGGGAGGCCCCTGGTAGGTATTGTGAGGGTTAGTGGAATTCCTTCACTGAAGGGTTCTCAGTTGCCTCAGGTTCGTGAAAAATGCTATAGACAAATAATGCCCGGAGAAAAGGGGTTCATATACAGCGAATAATGGTAATACAAGGTACATGTGTCCCATGTAATAGTATAAATATATATATATTGTACTAAGCTCTACACCAGAAATAGAAAGTAGTCCCTCTGCCTTCTGTCTAGGTGCCCTGAGTTATGTCCTGTAAACTGTCACAGTGACCTAGACACACATGTGTAGTAGGGGAATATCCCTGCTGAGATGCCAGTGCTAGAGCACTCGTTTGCTGTGGAGTTGAACGCTATGTGAGTAGTTCTTACCTTCAATGAGCAGAAGTCTCTTTTTTCAGATTTCAATATCTCTGTGGGTATCTGGCAGAAATATGGAATACTCTTTACTGCTAAGACCCTGTACATCACTCCCACTAAAGGGGGCTTTACACGCTGCGACATCGCTAATGCGGAGTCGTTGGGTCACGGAATTTGTGACGCACATCCGGCCGCATTAGCGATGTTGCTGCGTGTGATACCGATGAGCGATTTTGCATCGTTGCAAAAACGTGCAAAATCGCTCATCGGTGACATGGGTCTCCATTCTCGATTATCGTTACTGCAGCAGTAACGATGTAGTTCGTCGCTCCTGCGGTAGCACACATCGCTCCGTGTGACACCGCAGAAACGAGGAACCTCTCCTTACCTGCCTCCCAGCCGCTATGAGGAAGGAAGGAGGTGGGCGGGATGTTCCGGCCACTCATCTCCGCCCCTCCGCTGCTATTGGGCCGTCGCTCAGTGACGTCGCTGTGACGCCGCACGGACCGCCCCCTTAGAAAGGAGGCGGTTCGCCGGACACAGCGACGTTGCCGGGCAGGTAAGTATGTGTGACGGGTCTGGTCGGTGTTGTGCGGCATGGGCAGCGATTTGCCCGTGTCGCGCAACAGATGGGGGCGGGTACCCACACTAGCGATATCGGGACCGATATCGCAGTGTGTAAAGTAGCCTTTAGTCACATGACCAAGACTGTATCTGTGTCCCTACAACACACTTGAGACAAATGTGTGTGTGAGCCTGCATTGTGGGGTATATATAATATATTATAGAGCTGGGAAGGATCATTCTAAGCAGTGAGCTGTTCCAGTATTTGTAGGAAAATACCCAGTAGAAGCATCAAACACAGCACCAATACCTCCCATCAGTATTCCACCACAGTGCCATGTAACCCATGCCCTACACTCCCATCTACACCAATACTATACAGGCACAAACTAGTATATCTGACTAAAAGCCCCCAAAATATGAAGAACGGCCTATAGTTGAGTGTGGATATAAAATCTATGTGAGCAGAGCTAGAATAGAAATCACTGATCGCATTGAAGTCATTCTGACCATAAATCACCATGATATCAAGGTGAGGAGTTGTGTGTTACTGCTGGGAGGAAAGGGTTAACAGTGGAATATTAAGGTGCATTTCTGTGTGCAGTGTTACTAGTCAATGTAACAATTCAGTATGAGCTGCTCTTGGTGCCGGGGGAGGGAGATGCTCTCCTGAGCAAGATAGATGGGGAATGAACATGATATCTATATAGTGTAAGGCAGGGGGTCTCAAACCAGGTGATCATGTCTGATCAACTGGTTACATTATGTCTGATTACCTTGTCTAACAGTTTTTTCTCCCCTTTCTTTACCTTCCAGGTTCCCATAGTCACGTGAAATATCCCTGTTGCACTTGATTACGGCTCACTATTCACTATAGGATGTCTTATATCTAACATCACACTCTCACCCATCAGCACTCTATAGGTTTGTATAAGGTATGCGCTTACACATCCGGTCCTCCATAGGTATTTCCACTTATGTAACACTATCCCTATGATCACTCATAACTCATACCCTTGTAGTCAATTACAGCCTCCTCTCTCCCCCCTCCCCTTCTCCCTTTCCATCTATAATTTTGCCAGTACAATATTAGTTTACATTAGGCACACACTCACATATTCCTTTCCTTAGTGATTTATTGTAATTCACATTCACATACAATTCTCTATGCCTGCCCCATTACTACATTCATACCTACTTGACCCTATCCTGATACCCCTTGTCTCACCTTGTTGGTCCCTACACCTGTTATCATGTCCTTTCCTGTGTCTGTCTTGTCACACAACACATTTTAGCATATAACTTGTGCTCCTTATTACCTGTCCTGCCTATTAGAATTATGTCCATTATGTCCATGCATGGCCCAATGAATCAAGTCTGTACTTCATATTCATGGTTTAAGCCTTTGGGTTCCAATGTGCCCAGAGTATATATCCAGAAAGA
Source organism: Anomaloglossus baeobatrachus (assembly GCF_048569485.1). Lineage (NCBI taxonomy): Eukaryota > Metazoa > Chordata > Amphibia > Anura > Aromobatidae > Anomaloglossus > Anomaloglossus baeobatrachus. The sequence goes on from NW_027442217.1 coordinate 279,973, forward strand.
TTCCCTTTCTTTGAGCTTCCTAATTCTATTGCCTCCTCTGCGTATGGCTTGGACATGTTCGATGACTTGGAATCTTAATTGGATCACTGTGTGATTATGCGTCACAAAATGGTGTGGGACTGGTAATAGAATCTGCTTACAATGTATTGTTGACTTGTGTTTAGCTCAAAGAAAGAGAATCTTTCTGGATATGTACTCTGGGCACATTAGAACCCAAGGGCTTAAACCGTGAATATGAAGTAAAGACTTGATTCATTGGGCCGTGCACCATGTCACCAAGTGTCCAATTGCATTGTCCAATGGCTCACAATGGTTATGCGTTTTCATTGGATGGATAATCGAAGCCATGTTTTTTTCCTTTCTGTTGGGTTTGTTGTGTGAGTAGCCTATAGGATTAAGTTGGTTACCGCAGGCAGTGGATTTAACTTCCTGTCTTTGGTCCAGTGGTAGATGGATTGTCTGGTCTATGAGCTGTTATTGGTTTGAATGCAGGTGAATGCCCATGGGCTGCTTATGACTGTGTAAAATAGTATTGATTCATGATGGATTTCAGACTACATGTAGATATCTTCAGTCTTTCTATCCACATCATTTAAATGAACATTATCCATGCAGCTTGATGCCTTGTGGACTCGGTCTAGGGACTTTGGCTTCAACTAGAGGATCACTTGGCTACATGGCTTCAATCTAGGGGCTCCAATTCCGATTGGAGATCATAACCGCAATCTAGGGATTTCGACTCCGGCTGCCAGGATTATACCATATCATCATACCAGAGACTACTTAAGGAAGAAACCCAGGTTGGACAATTTTGTCACCTGGCTACAGACTTTGCAGACCTCAGCCAGCTTCCTAAATCTGGCGCTATTCTATTGTCGGTGGGTGCCCGACAAATTACACAGCTATGTAAAATTTTGGTTTATGAAACTTCAAATCCAGTGACTGATTATTATGTTTTCTAATGTCCTGATTTAAAAAAAAAAAAAATATTTTTTTTTTAACCATCAAATATTGATTTTGTACAATCCATGTGTGAAGTTACATACAAGTGACATGAACAAGAAAAATACTTATTGTAACCAAAAATATTCACAATTTTATATATAAAATACATTTATTTATTGTACAGTCATTCTGCAACTTTATTAGAAATTTATTCTTGCACTTTTTCCTTTTCTCTAAATCCCCCTTTTCTCTTATAGAAGGCCTGTGGATCTTCTCTGTGAAGCATCCGGCAATCATGTTCACGTTTCATTTACTTTGGTATCGTCGTTCCATCTCCTTGATATTCCGATGAAAACCTTCTTGTTCTTCCCACCAGCACCAAGGTTTTCAGACAAGTAGTCCAAATAGGAATGTAAAAAATGTAACTTCAAATTCATTAGACAACCCAAGGCTTTGAAACGTTTCAGCATGTTCTCCACGATGGACTTAAATTTTGATTCTTTGTTGTTACCTAGAAACGTATTTATTGCTTCTTTCAAAGAGTCCCAAGCCCTTTTTTCAACAGTTTTCATTATTGTTTAAAACACGTCATCCTTCATTCATGGGTTTCTGAATATCCGAACCCACAAAAATGCTTTTGTGCTGCCCCTGTGCCAGCAGCCGCCGTTGGTCGGATCCAGACCTTCTAAGAGAGTGGCTCGACCCGGGGGTCTCGCGGACATGTCGAATAAAAGGAGGAATGTAGATGTATGGGCTAGGCCGTATTAAGTTTGTGACGCCACCAACGGTGTGTGGTGAGGTGGGACACCACCGCTGCCGTTATGGGATACCCGGGAGAGATGTAGTGGCAGCTGGATGTTAACCCCTCCGTGTGTAGGGATGATTGCCCCGGGGCCCAGTGTCTTTGTGCAGGGTATGGTGATGGCAAGGGCCGGCGCGCCTGAGCAAGCAGGGGGATGTTTGGTTACTCACAGTAAATGAATCACACGAGTCTTTCGGTAAACCAAAGGTGCTGGTGGCCTGCCGCCCCGGCCGGTTGCATTCAGGTCCCCCACCCAGGCTGGTGGTCGCTGTCCTTTACTCTGCACTTGTTTTTGTGTATGGTGGACTGCCTGGTCTGGAACTCAGGAGTCCGCTCCCGGCTGGATATGGCCTAAGGAGCCGTGCCCGCAGGCGCTGGCCCGTGGGATCTAAGGGCCCTGGCGGTGGCCTTATCCCTATCAGTGGGCTGTTGTCTTCTTTGAGGGACTTTAGGTGGGATAGGACCTATAATCCTGCCCTCAATCATTTAATTAGCTAGGCCGCTGGTTTCGGTCCTGGCTTCAGGGTCCTAGGTGACTAGGGTTTCAGGTCGGCTGTGTGTTTCCTAAGTGAGGAAAGGTGTTGTGCGGGGGCCTATCTGTAACTACCTGGTTTTGCCAGGGCATCACACCTTCCTTCAGACTTGATTCTGACAGTCCCTGAAACTTGGTACACAGGTACTTAAACATCTCTCCTTCTTTCAGTAGCGCTTTCACAAACAGCTTCATCAGTCCAAGCTTACAGTGGAGTGGTGGCAAGAGAACTTTAGGTGGGATCAACTAAGCTTTATGCAACAATGTTCTTGAGTCCCGGTTACAAAGATGTTCTTGTTGGCCAATTTTTTTTGCTCCAGTGAAGAGTCCTAACCTGGCTTTCCAATTCACACAAAAAGCATGTGTTCTGCCTTCTTTTACGTAATGCTGTGAATCTCTAGCATACAGCTAAACCCTAGTTCACATTTCAAATAAACAGACTGTGGAGTTCAATAGCCTTGATTTATTAGCTGGTAACGTGAACTTGATTGCAGTATACATGGAATATACAGTGAATATAGGAATATCCAAGATGCAGTTGAAGACAGAATACGGTATATCCAAGATACTGTTTTATACGGGTAAAAACTATAACAAGAAAATGATTACAGTCAGTACAGTGTTAATACAGAGTTAACATAGCATAACAGTACATGAGATGCAGTTCTTACGAGAATGTAGGTGAAAGGTCACTGCATCTGCAATACATAGAAATCTTATCTAGACAAACAAGACAGGGATGACACTAAAGGTGTAGAAGTACAATGTACAATGCATTTACTACACTCTTCCATCTAGGATTCTATCACTAACACATGTAATTTGCTTTGCTCACCGGATTACACTAGGCAGGGGTGAATGTACAGAGAGGTAAGTCGGCATGTCCTTTCCTGACAAATCCAAAGAGAAAATGGCTGCAGGCTTCTTCTCAGCTCAGGGAGGCATTCCTTACCCAGAATACATTTAGCTTAAAGGGAAACTCAGCAATTCAAAAGAATAACAATGACCTCTAGGGGTTGTAACAGAAATTTCAATGAATGACTATTAGCAGGCTGCCATGAGGCAGAACAGCATGGGTATTTAATATATCCTCCTTGCTGCCCAAGAAGCAATGAGAACATTTTTAGACCACCACATATTGACCATCCATGCTCCTTGTAGTTAAGTTTCTTGAGAATAAAGTCTAAATTCTCACAGCTTTCTTCCAAGTGCATAGCATGTGTGACGCCCTGGACTAGCCAGGTAGTCACAAACACAAAATCACACACACCCCCTCCCCTGGATAGTCTACATCAGTCACACAAAATCCTTGTTGCCTCCTCCAGGGTCTGATGTCCACACCAGGTGGGGCGGAGCCAGGCGGTTGGCCCCACCCACCGAGGAGTTCACAGGCCTGGAGGCGGGAAAAAGCAGTTAGTTTAGTTTTGTAGTGGAAAGTGAGAGGACAGAAACTGTTAGTGTCTGGGTAGGAGCCCAGGCACTGTCAGCAAGGTCGGCAGACGGTGGTGGCCGTCTGCAGGAGGTGGTACAAGTCAGCTGAACCGTAGGACCGGGGACGGGCGGTGACCCGAGGGGAACTGAACCGGTGAGCGGATCTGTACCAAGCACAAAGGCAGGGCCATTGGACCCTGACCAGGCTAGGAGCCGCCGACAATGGTCAAATCCGAGAGTGACCGGAATCCCAGGGGTTCCCTAACACCCAAGACCCGACAGAAGGCAACCGTCCACACCGTGAGGATAAAAAGCCACCGCCATAGGCTAGAGATCCAAGGGCCAGCGCCTGCGGGCAAACGGGCTCCCTCGGTATGTACACCCCAGCCATCCAGCCTCCCCGTACCGCCACCGGGCCCCGGGATCACCAACCCCTACCCACGGAGGGGGAACCAACATCCTAGCTGCTCCCTGCCATCGCTCCCGGGATCCCCGTCACCAGCAGTGGTGGTGCCCATTATCACCACGACCTGTGGGTGACGTCACTAACTATCTCCCCAAACAAACCACCCCCTTTTCACTCGTGGGCGAGGAGCGCTGCTCGAGTCCCCGGATCTGGCCCTCCGCTCGAGCCACCGAGCAGCAGCAGCAGCAGAAGTCCCCGAACCCGAGCGTAGCGTGCGTGGCCCCTCTGCCCGCGACACATGCCCTACACACACTGAAGAATACTTACTGCCATTGAGCAGTAGCACAGCTTTCAGACTTTTTGGATGAAACAATGACGTGTCTCCACTCGCTCACATTGTACTTAATGTTACATTTTCCATCAGCACAGGAACATCGCTTGAATACACTAGAGCACCATCTTCAGAAAAGTATGGAGGGAATCTTTTCAGAATTCTAACCTTTTGGAAACCTATTGTCACGCTCTCCGGGTCCCCTGCTTCGCTCCCCGGCTCCTCTGGCAGACATCCCCCGCTCCACGGTCTCCAGCCTCCACCACCTGCGGTCCCCAGGCGGCCCGGTCCCCGCTCCCGGCGCCCGTCGGCAGCCCTGCTCCAGGCCGGCTCCCCTGCTTCCTATACACCGCTCCCTGCCCTGGCTTCTGGCACCCGGGCCTCGCGCATGCGCATTAGGGCGCGCGCGCGGTCATTGACCCTCTCTTAAAGGGCCAGCGTCCACTGACAGGAAATTGAACACACAGGTACAGGGTATAAAGGGGTTTAATGTCCAAGTGGGCGGGGCCTGTTCTTCGTGTTTCCTAAGCTAGGAGTCAGGTCTCCTTGTGTCTCTGTGATATACTTACCTATCTCTCTTCTAGAGCCGCTCCTGCCTCGCCATCCGGTCCTGCCGATTCCCGAACCCCGAACGCTGACTATCTGCCATCCCGTCAGTCCGTACCATCTCTGATCCCTGTGGTGAACCGTCCTCTCGCTCCATCGGTTCCGGACTCTGCCTGACATCTCGGCCTCCGAACCTGAGCTCCGTCACCCGGACTACCATCAGTGACTCCGTGGTCCCAGGGACTTCTCCATTCCACTCTTTTGCACGGACTGTCCTGCTACCCGTAGTGCTCCGGCTACCGGACCCCTTGCCTTCATTAAGGTGTTCGGCCCAGTGGATCCACCTCCTGGGTCTGCCCGTCCACCTGGCCCTAACACCTATAGAATCAGTGTTTGTGAAAAAACTGTGCGTGATGATATTTTTTCAATATTTTTACTGAGTCCAATGATCAAAAGTATGAAAAAAATCACATCTTTCAAAAATTTTTACCCTTGGAAACCTGTGTTATTATTACTATGCACGAGCCCTAAATTGTCTGAAAAACAACAAATATGCTGGTTGGATAGACCTTGACCCCACAATTCAACGGCCACAATTAAGGAGAAAAGTGCTAAGAGAGTTAAATTTGCCCCTGAAATAACCCATGATACGGGCCAAGGAGGGACACACCATTTTGATCCGAAAATAGCCCAACACCATGAGAGACGGGCAAATCCGTGAAAAGACAAAGTTCCAAGCTACAACTGACGCAGGATCTACAGCACATACGCCCATTGTAATTGTTCATGATTTCCGGCCACTACGCATTTCAGCCTTCAGGGACCTGGTAATTCGAATGCTATGTCCAGGAGTAGAGATGAGCGAACCGGTCCCGGTTCGGCTCGAGGTCGGTTCGCCGAACGGAGCTCCCGTTCGAGTTCGGCTCGTCGAACGTTCGACGAACCGAACTCGAGCCAATAGGAAACAATGGCAGGCAATCACAAACACAGTAAAACACCTAGAAAACACCCTCAAAGGTGTCCAAAAGGTGACAAACAACTCACAACACAACACAAACACATGGGAAAGTGACAAGGACATATACTCATGCGAAAACAAAACAGCTGGACAAGGAAAAAGAGGAGGACACACAGATATAGGCATGGCACGCCATTCTAAAATCATGTAAAACACCGCAAGGTGACTCCAAGCGGAGTCTCCCTTTTTTCCAAAAATTGGGCCACACAGACACCCACCCCATCAGTGGCAGCACTTGGGCCCTAGTTGCAAACAGGATGTTTTGATTTGCATCAAGCAAATTCAAAAATACGCCATAATTAACCGTCCCCAGGATGACACCGGGGTAGGTAGCAAAGTCTTTCCTGATCCCAGCTCTGTTCATCTTGGCTTCTTTTAAAAACACAGCAAGCAAGGGTTACTCCAAGCGGAGTCTCCCTTTTTTCCAAAAATTGGGCCACACAGACACCCACCCCATCAGTGGCAGGACTTGGGCCCTAGTTGCAAACAGGATGTTTTGATTTGCATCAAGCACATTCAAAAATACGCCATTCTTATCCGTCCCCAGGATGACACCGGGGTAGGTAGATAAAGTCTTTGCTGACCCATGACTTGTTCATCTTGGCTTCTTTTAAAAACACAGCAAGCAAGGGTTACTCCAAGCGGAGTCTCCCTTTTTTCCAAAAATTGGGCCACACAGACACCCACCCCATCAGTGGCAGCACTTGGGCCCTAGTTGCAAACAGGATGTTTTGATTTGCATCAAGCACATTCAAAAATACGCCATAATTAACCGTCCCCAGGATGACACCGGGGTAGGTAGCAAAGTCTTTCCTGATCCCAGCTCTGTTCATCTTGGCTTCTTTTAAAAACACAGCAAGCAAGGGTTACTCCAAGCGGAGTCTCCCTTTTTTCCAAAAATTGGGCCACACAGACACCCACCCCATCAGTGGCAGCACTTGGGCCCTAGTTGCAAACAGGATGTTTTGATTTGCATCAAGCACATTCAAAAATACGCCATAATTAACCGTCCCCAGGATGACACCGGGGTAGGTAGCAAAGTCTTTCCTGATCCCAGCTCTGTTCATCTTGGCTTCTTTTAAAAACACAGCAAGCAAGGGTTACTCCAAGCGGAGTCTCCCTTTTTTCCAAAAATTGGGCCACACAGACACCCACCCCATCAGTGGCAGCACTTGGGCCCTAGTTGCAAACAGGATGTTTTGATTTCCATCAAGCACATTCCAAAATTCGCCATAATTAACCGTCCCCAGGATGACACCGGGGTAGGTAGCAAAGTCTTTCCTGATCCCAGCTCTGTTCATCTTGGCTTCTTTTAAAAACACAGCAAGCAAGGGTTACTCCAAGCGGAGTCTCCCTTTTTTCCAAAAATTGGGCCACACAGACACCCACCCCATCAGTGGAAGCACTTGGGCCCTAGTTGCAAACAGGATGTTTTGATTTGCATCAAGCACATTCAAAAATACGCCATAATTAACCGTCCCCAGGATGACACCGGGGTAGGTAGCAAAGTCTTTCCTGATCCCAGCTCTGTTCATCTTGGCTTCTTTTAAAAACACAGCAAGCAAGGGTTACTCCAAGCGGAGTCTCCCTTTTTTCCAAAAATTGGGCCACACAGACACCCACCCCATCAGTGGCAGCACTTGGGCCCTAGTTGCAAACAGGATGTTTTGATTTGCATCAAGCACATTCAAAAATACGCCATAATTAACCGTCCCCAGGATGACACCGGGGTAGGTAGCAAAGTCTTTCCTGATCCCAGCTCTGTTCATCTTGGCTTCTTTTAAAAACACAGCAAGCAAGGGTTACTCCAAGCGGAGTCTCCCTTTTTTCCAAAAATTGGGCCCCACACACACCCACCCCTTCAGTGGCAGCAGTTGTGCCCCAGTTGTACACTTCACAGCTACATTTGCATCAAGCACATTCAAAAATACGCTATTCTTAACCGTCCCCAGGATGACACCGGGGTAGGTAGCAAAGTCTTTCCTGATCCCAGCTCTGTTCATCTTGGCTTCTTTTAAAAACACAGCAAGCAAGGGTTACTCCAAGTGGAGTCTCCCTTTTTTCCAAAAATTGGGCCACACAGACACCCACCCCATCAGTGGCAGCACTTGGGCCCTAGTTGCAAACAGGATGTTTTGATTTGCATCAAGCACATTCAAAAATACGCCATAATTAACCGTCCCCAGGATGACACCGGGGTAGGTAGCAAAGTCTTTCCTGATCCCAGCTCTGTTCATCTTGGCTTCTTTTAAAAACACAGCAAGCAAGGGTTACTCCAAGCGGAGTCTCCCTTTTTTCCAAAAATTGGGCCCCACAAACACCCACCCCTTCAGTGGCAGCAGTTGTGCCCCAGTTGTACACTTCACAGCTACATTTGCATCAAGCACATTCAAAAATACGCTATTCTTAACCGTCCCCAGGATGACACCGGGGTAGGTAGCAAAGTCTTTCCTGATCCCAGCTCTGTTCATCTTGGCTTCTTTTAAAAACACAGCAAGCAAGGGTTACTCCAAGCGGAGTCTCCCTTTTTTCCAAAAATTGGGCCACACAGACACCCACCCCATCAGTGGCAGCACTTGGGCCCTAGTTGCAAACAGGATGTTTTGATTTGCATCAAGCACATTCAAAAATACGCCATAATTAACCGTCCCCAGGATGACACCGGGGTAGGTAGCAAAGTCTTTCCTGATCCCAGCTCTGTTCATCTTGGCTTCTTTTAAAAACACAGCAAGCAAGGGTTACTCCAAGCGGAGTCTCCCTTTTTTCCAAAAATTGGGCCCCACACACACCCACCCCTTCAGTGGCAGCAGTTGTGCCCCAGTTGTACACTTCACAGCTACATTTGCATCAAGCACATTCAAAAATACGCTATTCTTAACCGTCCCCAGGATGACACCGGGGTAGGTAGCAAAGTCTTTCCTGATCCCAGCTCTGTTCATCTTGGCTTCTTTTAAAAACACAGCAAGCAAGGGTTACTCCAAGCGGAGTCTCCCTTTTTTCCAAAAATTGGGCCACACAGACACCCACCCCATCAGTGGCAGCACTTGGGCCCTAGTTGCAAACAGGATGTTTTGATTTGCATCAAGCACATTCCAAATCAACAAGCATTTACTCTCCCCAGGATGACACAGGGGTAGTAAATTCCTTATGGATCCATGACTTGTTCATTTTGATGAACGTCAGTCTGTCCACATTGTCACTGGACAGACGCGTGCGCTTATCTGTCAGCACACACCCAGCAGCACTGAATACACGTTCAGAGACAACGCTGGCAGCTGGACACGACAAAATCTCCAAGGCGTAACTGGAGAGCTCTGGCCATTTTTCTAGGTTTGAAGCCCAAAAGGAGCAAGGCTCCAGTTGCACAGTCATGGCATCGATGTTCATTTGGAGATACTCCTGTATCATCCTCTCCAGCCGTTGAGTATGTGTCAGACTTGTTGTCTCTGGTGGCCTTGCAAAAGAGGGTCTAAAAAAATTATGAAAAGATTCCATAAAATTGCTGTTACCGGCACCAGATACGGTCCTACTGGTACGGGTAGACTGTTGAAGATGACGAGACCGTCCCATGTTTGTCAAGTTACAACTGGGAGATTCCCTCCCTGCACCTGCACGGTTGTTTGGTGGAAAAGCCGAGCTAAGATCGAGTAACAGCTTCTGCTGATACTCCTGCATACGTGCGTCCCTTTCTATGGCTGGAATTATGTCACAAAATTTGGACTTGTACCGGGGATCTAATAGTGTGGCAATCCAGTAGTCATCATCACTTCTAATTTTGACAATACGACTGTCATGTTGGAGGTAGTGCAACAAAAAGGCACTCATGTGTCTTGCGCAGCCATGCGGACCAAGTCCACGCTGTGTTTGTGGCATAGAGGTGCTACCCGTTCTTTCTTCCTCTGACATCTCCCCCCAACCTCTTTCAACTGAAATTTGACCAAGGTCTCCCTCATCCGCTGAGTCTTCCATGTCCATGGACAGTTCGTCCTCCATTTCTTCATGTTCTCCTGCACCTTGCTCAACATTTCGCCTGCTACTATGCGCCCTTGTCGATCCCTGTTCCTCATGGTCCCATGCCTGCTGCGTTGGTGATGATGAACGTCTGGACCTTGGTGATGTTGTTGTCCCTTGCGCATATGAATCCTCCTGTAGTCCCTCCCCTTCATGTTGTCCCACCCCCTGACTCCGAATAGTGTTTAGCGTGTGCTCCAGCATGTAAATGACTGGAATCGTCATGCTGATAATGGCATTGTCAGAGCTAAACATATTCGTCGCCATGTCGAAACTGTGCAGAAGGGTGCATAGGTCCTTGATCTGAGACCACTCCATCAGGGTGATCTGCCCCACCTCTGCATCTCGTTGGCCCAGGCTATACGTCATGACGTATTGCACCAGGGCTCTGCGGTGCTGCCACAGTCGCTGTAACATGTGGAGAGTTGAATTCCAGCGTGTCGCCACATCGCATTTCAGGCGATGAACCGGCAGGCCGAAAGACTTCTGGAGCGATGCAAGTCGCTCTGCTGCGGCGCTTGAACGGCGGAAGTGAGCTGACAGTTTTCGTGCCCTGTTCAGAAGGCCATCTAGGCCGGGATAGTGTGTTAAAAATTGCTGGACGACAAGGTTCAACACGTGAGCCATACAAGGTACGTGTGTCACAATGCCCAGGCGAAGTGCCGCACCCAGGTTTGCAGCATTGTCGCACACGGCCTTACCAGGCTGCAGGTTGAGTGGAGACAACCATTTATTAAACTCGGACCGCAGAGCTGACCACAACTCCTCAGCTGTGTGACTCTTATTCCCAAGACATGTCAAGCTAAAGACCGCCTGATGCCGTTGCGCTCTGCTGCCAGCATAGTAATGAGGCGTGCGTGATTCCTTCTGCGCAGTGAGAACGCTGGTGGCCTGACCAGGCAGGCTTGGGGCGGAGGTGGAGGACCCAGATGAGGTGGAGGATGCAGAAGCTGTGGAGGAACTTGGACAGACAGAGGATTGACACACAAGTCGTGGGGACGGCAAGACTTGTGCAGCAGACCCTTCACCATCTATCACCATAGTTACCCAGTGCCCAGTCAGCGACATGTAACGTCCCTGTCCATGCTTACTGGTCCAAGTATCGGTGGTGAAATGCACCCGTTCACACACAGAGTTTCTCAAGGAAGCGGTGATGTTGTGTGCGACATGCTGGTGTAGCGCGGGCACACCTTTCTTAGAGAAGTAGTGGCGACTAGGCATCTGGTACTGGGGCACAGCGACAGACATAAGGTCTCTAAAATCCTGTGTGTCCACTAGGCGGAAAGGCAGCATTTCGGTAGACAACAGCTTACAGAGGGATAGAGTCAACCTCTTAGCTTTGTCATGGGTCGGAGGAAGTGGCCTTTTATTTGACCACATCTGAGGGACAGAGATCTGGCTGCTGTGTGTAGACGGTGTTGAGTAGGGTGTCCCTGGAAAAATGCAGGTTTGTGAGGAAAGTGCAGGCGGAGACATGATGTTGCCTTCATCCAACGTTGGTGCTATCGATGTCTGAGAGAGCTGTACACACTCACTTGTTTCCCCTTCCAAACCAACTGACGACCTTACAAGCAAACTGCCTGTTGCGGTTACAGTGGTGGAAGTTTGGCGTGGAAAAACAGGTGTGACAGCTGTCCCCACAGTCCTAGAAGATGAAGAGCGCGCGGATGCACTGGAAGGGGCGGGCGGTGGATGGTTCGCTCTTGCAGCATTGCAGCACAGTGAGCTTCCTACCGGGACCTATGATATTTATTCATGTGACGATTCATGGAAGAAGTTGTCAAAGTGCTGAGGTTTTGACCTCTACTAAGAGAATCATGACAAATTTTACATATCACATGATTTGGGCGATCTTTTTCTATGTCAAAAAAGGACCAGGCTAGGCAAGGCTTAGAGGCCATGCGACCTGTTGATCCACCCCGAATAATGCTCATAGGCAGAGTGGTGGCTGAGGATGCAGTTGTAGACGTGCTACCAGTGCTCCGACTCTGTCCAGGAAGGCGCAAGGTAACTTCGTCGTCGGTTGCATCCTCCTCCACCGCCTCTGTTGACCTCCTCGAGTGCCTGACTGGGGGTTGACAGTAGGTGGGATCTAGAACTTCATCATCAATTGTTGTGTTTGCACTCCCCTCCCCCTCAGACCGAGCCTCTTCTTGCCCTGACCGAATATTTAAGTTGTCATCCCAATCGGGTATCTGCGTCTCATCTTCATCAGTATGTTCCTCATTGTCTATAACCACAGGTGTTACAGTTTGTGACAAAGGGTCAACATTATGCTCAGAAACTTGGTCCTCACAGCCTGAATCAGAGTCACAAAGGTTCTGGGCATCACTGCAGACCATTTCCTGTTCTGTATTCACTGTAGCTTGGGAGCAGACCTCTGATTCCCAGGCTATAGTGTGACTGAACAGCTCTGCAGACTCAGCCATCTCAGTTCCACCATACTGTGCAGGGCTGATGGAGACTTCAGAGCTGGGAGAAATCAAGTGTGATTGGGATGACAACTCAGAGGACTGGTGTTTTTTGGATGCGGTACTTGAAGTGGCTGAGAGGGCACTTGTTGGACCACTTGAGATCCATTCAAGCATTTTCCTTTTTTGCCCATCATCTACCTTTCTTCCTGTTGTTCGTGTCCGTAAAAAAGGGAGCACATCGGATTGTCCACGGTAAGTAGTAGACATCTTACTTTTGCTGGTAGATGGTCTATCTTCAGCAGATGATAATGGAGCTTTGCCACTTTCCCCACAGACAAAACCTTTTTTGCCTTTTCCACCACGCCTCTTCCCCTTTCCACCAGCATCTGTCATTTTGCCACTCATGTTGATTGCGACAAGATTGTGGACTGAAAATGTGGTAGTAAAAATTGAGAGGTGGTGAAGATTGCAGTGGTGGTCTAGCTTTATTAACAGCAGAATAATAAAGAATAAATATCCCTGACAATGCAACTTATTTATAATGAGTTGGAGTGTGCAACGCAGGCAGATGCGCTCTGCAAATGTCTTGGCACTAGTGGGACTATAGCAAAGTCCAATAGCCACGTATAGGATGCCACTAGGTACACTGAGTGTTTGCTAGTATAATGGCTAAGTTAAAATTAGTTGGAGTGTGCAACGCAGGCAGATGCGCTCTGCAAATGTCTTGGCACTAGTGGGACTATAGCAAAGTCCAATAGCCACGTATAGGATGCCACTAGGTACACTGAGTGTTTGCTAGTATAATGGCTTACTTATAATTAGTTGGAGTGTGCAATGCAGGCAGATGCGCTCTGCAAATGTCTTGGCACTAGTGGGACTATAGCAAAGTCCAATAGCCACGTATAGGATGCCACTAGGTACACTGAGTGTTTGCTAGAATAATGGCTAAGTTAAAATTAGTTGGAGTGTGCAACGCAGGCAGATGCGCTCTGCAAATGTCTTGGCACTAGTGGGACTATAGCAAAGTCCAATAGCCACGTATAGGATGCCACTAGGTACACTGAGTGTTTGCTAGTATAATGGCTTACTTATAATTAGTTGGAGTGTGCAACGCAGGCAGATACGCTCTGCAAATGTCTTGGCACTAGTGGGACTATAGCAAAGTCCAATAGCCACGTATAGGATGCCACTAGGTACACTGAGTGTTTGCTAGTATAATGGCTTACTTATAATTAGTTGGAGTGTGCAACGCAGGCAGATGCGCTCTGCAAATGTCTTGGCACTAGTGGGACTATAGCAAAGTCCAATAGCCACAGATAGGATGCCACTAGGTACACTGAGTGTTTGCTAGTATAATGGCTTACTTATAATTAGTTGGAGTGTGCAACGCAGGCAGATGCGCTCTGCAAATGTCTTGGCACTAGTGGGACTATAGCAAGGTCCAATAGCCACGTATAGGATGCCACTAGGTACACTGAGTGTTTGCTAGTATAATGGCTTACTTATAATTAGTTGGAGTGTGCAACGCAGGCAGATGCGCTCTGCAAATGTCTTGGCACTAGTGGGACTATAGCAAAGTCCAATAGCCACGTATAGGATGCCACTAGGTACACTGAGTGTTTACTAGTATAATGGCTTACTTATAATTAGTTGGAGTGTGCAACGCAGGCAGATGCGCTCTGCAAATGTCTTGGCACTAGTGGGACTATAGCAAGGTCCAATAGCCACGTATAGGATGCCACTAGGTACACTGAGTGCTTGCTAGTATAATGGCTTACTTATAATTAGTTGGAGTGTGCAACGCAGGCAGATGCGCTCTGCAAATGTCTTGGCACTAGTGGGACTATAGCAAAGTCCAATAGCCACGTATAGGATGCCACTAGGTACACTGAGTGTTTGCTAGTATAATGGCTTAGTTTAAAAAAGTTGGAGTGTGCAATGCAGGCAGACGTGCTCTGCAAATGTCTTTGCACTAGTGGGACTATAGCAAAGTCCAATAGCCACAGATAGGATGCCACTAGGTACACTGAGTTTTTGCTAGTATAATGGCTTACTTATAATTAGTTGGAGTGTGCAACGCAGGCAGATGCGCTCTGCAAATGTCTTGGCACTAGTGGGACTATAGCAAGGTCCAATAGCCACGTATAGGATGCCACTAGGTACACTCAGTGTTTGCTAGTATAATGGCTTACTTATAATTAGTTGGAGTGTGCAACGCAGGCAGATGCGCTCTGCAAATGTCTTGGCACTAGTGGGACTATAGCAAGGTCCAATAGCCACGTATAGGATGCCACTAGGTACACTGAGTGTTTGCTAGTATAATGGCTTACTTATAATTAGTTGGAGTGTGCAACGCAGGCAGATGCGCTCTGCAAATGTCTTGGCACTAGTGGGACTATAGCAAAGTCCAATAGCCACAGATAGGATGCCACTAGGTACACTGAGTGTTTGCTAGTATAATGGCTTACTTATAATTAGTTGGAGTGTGCAACGCAGGCAGATGCGCTCTGCAAATGTCTTGGCACTAGTGGGACTATAGCAAGGTCCAATAGCCACGTATAGGATGCCACTAGGTACACTGAGTGTTTGCTAGTATAATGGCTTACTTATAATTAGTTGGAGTGTGCAACGCAGGCAGATGCGCTCTGCAAATGTCTTGGCACTAGTGGGACTATAGCAAGGTCCAATAGCCACGTATAGGATGCCACTAGGTACACTGAGTGTTTGCTAGTATAATATAATATAATTCCCATTGTAAGGAAGTGGGTCTATTTTAGTATAGCCCTTAGGCAGGGCAGCCAAAAATTGGGAGGCTCCACGTTGTCCCTGCATAGAGACGTGCATGAGGGCCTCAAAACATTGTTCCCATTGCAAAGGAGCGGGTCTCCTGTCGTTGTAATGTCCATTCTGCAAAGAATGGGCGAAAAAATTTACCACTGGGGGTATACCTGAAACAAAGGCCTAACTCTTGTAACGGTCATCCCTGCATTATAAAACCGGACATTTTCTTCACGGACGCCATTATCTGCCTTCTGCGTCTTTGGTGTCAGACATCACTGTCGCAGCTCCGTCCTCCTGAGTCCTATAGCCGATACAGCTGTATGCGCTGCATACACAGCGTTAGACAGCATAGGGAGAGCACTTTATAGCAGTCCTTTTAAGGGCTCAAACCGGCAGGGTCAGAGAGCCATAGGTGACAGGTCCTGCAAACAGCAACAGCATCTGTGTAGCCAAGGTCAGGGATTTCCTCCCTGCATTTCACCATTAGGAGGGAATAGAAAGGCAGGCTTCCATTCCTCTACCCAGAGCACCACAATCCTGCCACTGTACCCTCCTGTCCTCTGCACACTCCAACTCATTATAACTAAGCCATTATACTAGCAAACACTCAGTGTACCTAGTGGCATCCTATCTGTGGCTATTGGACTTTGCTATAGTCCCACTAGTGCAAAGACATTTGCAGAGCACGTCTGCCTGCATTGCACACTCCAACTTTTTTAAACTAAGCAATTTTACTAGCAAACACTCAGTGTACCTAGTGGCATCCTATACGTGGCTATTGGACTTTGCTATAGTCCCACTAGTGCCAAGACATTTGCAGAGCGCATCTGCCTGCGTTGCACACTCCAACTAATTTTAACTTAGCCATTATACTAGCAAACACTCAGTGTACCTAGTGGCATCCTATACGTGCCTATTGGACTTTGCTATAGTCCCACTAGTGCCAAGACATTTGCAGAGCGCATCTGCCTGTGTTGCACACTCCAACTAATTATAAGTAAGCCATTATACTAGCAAACACTCAGTGTACCTAGTGGCATCCTATCTGTGGCTATTGGACTTTGCTATAGTCCCACTAGTGCAAAGACATTTGCAGAGCACGTCTGCCTGCATTGCACACTCCAACTTTTTTAAACTAAGCAATTTTACTAGCAAACACTCAGTGTACCTAGTGGCATCCTATACGTGGCTATTGGACTTTGCTATAGTCCCACTAGTGCCAAGACATTTGCAGAGGGCATCTGCCTGCGTTGCACACTCCAACTAATTATAAGTAAGCCATTATACTAGCAAACACTCAGTGTACCTAGTGGCATCCTATCTGTGGCTATTGGACTTTGCTATAGTCCCACTAGTGCAAAGACATTTGCAGAGCACGTCTGCCTGCATTGCACACTCCAACTTTTTTAAACTAAGCAATTTTACTAGCAAACACTCAGTGTACCTAGTGGCATCCTATACGTGGCTATTGGACTTTGCTATAGTCCCACTAGTGCCAAGACATTTGCAGAGCGCATCTGCCTGCGTTGCACACTCCAACTAATTATAAGTAAGCCATTATACTAGCAAACACTCAGTGTACCTAGTGGCATCCTATCTGTGGCTATTGGACTTTGCTATAGTCCCACTAGTGCCAAGACATTTGCAGAGCGCATCTGCCTGCGTTGCACACTCCAACTAATTATAAGTAAGCCATTATACTAGCAAACATTCAGTGTACCTAGTGGCATCCTATACGTGGCTATTGGACCTTGCTATAGTCCCACTAGTGCCAAGACATTTGCAGAGCGCATCTGCCTGCGTTGCACACTCCAACTAATTATAAGTAAGCCATTATACTAGCAAACACTCAGTGTACCTAGTGGCATCCTATACGTGGCTATTGGACCTTGCTATAGTCCCACTAGTGCCAAGACATTTGCAGAGCGCATCTGCCTGCGTTGCACACTCCAACTAATTATAAGTAAGCCATTATACTAGCAAACACTCAGTGTACCTAGTGGCATCCTATCTGTGGCTATTGGACTTTGCTATAGTCCCACTAGTGCCAAGACATTTGCAGAGCGCATCTGCCTGCGTTGCACACTCCAACTAATTTTAACTTAGCCATTATACTAGCAAACACTCAGTGTACCTAGTGGCATCCTATACGTGGCTATTGGACTTTGCTATAGTCCCACTAGTGCCAAGACATTTGCAGAGCGCATCTGCCTGCGTTGCACACTCCAACTAATTATAAGTAAGCCATTATACTAGCAAACACTCAGTGTACCTAGTGGCATCCTATCTGTGGCTATTGGACTTTGCTATAGTCCCACTAGTGCAAAGACATTTGCAGAGCACGTCTGCCTGCATTGCACACTCCAACTTTTTTAAACTAAGCAATTTTACTAGCAAACACTCAGTGTACCTAGTGGCATCCTATACGTGGCTATTGGACTTTGCTATAGTCCCACTAGTGCCAAGACATTTGCAGAGGGCATCTGCCTGCGTTGCACACTCCAACTAATTATAAGTAAGCCATTATACTAGCAAACACTCAGTGTACCTAGTGGCATCCTATCTGTGGCTATTGGACTTTGCTATAGTCCCACTAGTGCAAAGACATTTGCAGAGCACGTCTGCCTGCATTGCACACTCCAACTAATTATAAGTAAGCCATTATACTAGCAAACACTCAGTGTACCTAGTGGCATCCTATACGTGGCTATTGGACTTTGCTATAGTCCCACTAGTGCCAAGACATTTGCAGAGCGCATCTGCCTGCGTTGCACACTCCAACTAATTATAAGTAAGCCATTATACTAGCAAACACTCAGTGTACCTAGTGGCATCCTATCTGTGGCTATTGGACTTTGCTATAGTCCCACTAGTGCAAAGACATTTGCAGAGCACGTCTGCCTGCATTGCACACTCCAACTTTTTTAAACTAAGCAATTTTACTAGCAAACACTCAGTGTACCTAGTGGCATCCTATACGTGTCTATTGGACTTTGCTATAGTCCCACTAGTGCCAAGACATTTGCAGAGGGCATCTGCCTGCGTTGCACACTCCAACTAATTATAAGTAAGCCATTATACTAGCAAACACTCAGTGTACCTAGTGGCATCCTATCTGTGGCTATTGGACTTTGCTATAGTCCCACTAGTGCAAAGACATTTGCAGAGCACGTCTGCCTGCATTGCACACTCCAACTTTTTTAAACTAAGCAATTTTACTAGCAAACACTCAGTGTACCTAGTGGCATCCTATCTGTGGCTATTGGACTTTGCTATAGTCCCACTAGTGCCAAGACATTTGCAGAGCGCATCTGCCTGCGTTGCACACTCCAACTAATTATAAGTAAGCCATTATACTAGCAAACACTCAGTGTACCTAGTGGCATCCTATACGTGGCTATTGGACTTTGCTATAGTCCCACTAGTGCCAAGACATTTGCAGAGCGCATCTGCCTGCGTTGCACACTCCAACTAATTATAAGTAAGCCATTATACTAGCAAACATTCAGTGTACCTAGTGGCATCCTATACGTGGCTATTGGACCTTGCTATAGTCCCACTAGTGCCAAGACATTTGCAGAGCGCATCTGCCTGCGTTGCACACTCCAACTAATTATAAGTAAGCCATTATACTAGCAAACACTCAGTGTACCTAGTGGCATCCTATACGTGGCTATTGGACCTTGCTATAGTCCCACTAGTGCCAAGACATTTGCAGAGCGCATCTGCCTGCATTGCACACTCCAACTAATTATAAGTAAGCCATTATACTAGCAAACACTCAGTGTACCTAGTGGCATCCTATACGTGGCTATTGGACTTTGCTATAGTCCCACTAGTGCCAAGACATTTGCAGAGCGCATCTGCCTGCGTTGCACACTCCAACTAATTTTAACTTAGCCATTATACTAGCAAACACTCAGTGTACCTAGTGGCATCCTATACGTGGCTATTGGACTTTGCTATAGTCCCACTAGTGCCAAGACATTTGCAGAGCGCATCTGCCTGCGTTGCACACTCCAACTCATTATAAATAAGTTGCATTGTCAGGGATATTTATTCTTTATTATTCTGCTGTTAATAAAGCTAGACCACCACTGCAATCTTCACCACCTCTCAATTTTTACTACCACATTTTCAGTCCACAATCTTGTCGCAATCAACATGAGTGGCAAAATGACAGATGCTGGTGGAAAGGGGAAGAGGCGTGGTGGAAAAGGCAAAAAAGGTTTTGTCTGTGGGGAAAGTGGCAAAGCTCCATTATCATCTGCTGAAGATAGACCATCTACCAGCAAAAGTAAGATGTCTACTACTTACCGTGGACAATCCGATGTGCTCCCTTTTTTACGGACACGAACAACAGGAAGAAAGGTAGATGATGGGCAAAAAAGGAAAATGCTTGAATGGATCTCAAGTGG
Source organism: Anomaloglossus baeobatrachus (assembly GCF_048569485.1). Classification (NCBI taxonomy): domain Eukaryota; kingdom Metazoa; phylum Chordata; class Amphibia; order Anura; family Aromobatidae; genus Anomaloglossus; species Anomaloglossus baeobatrachus. The sequence continues at coordinate 299,608 of NW_027442217.1, forward strand.
TCCAACAAGTGCCCTCTCAGCCACTTCAAGTACCGCATCCAAAAAACACCAGTCCTCTGAGTTGTCATCCCAATCACACTTGATTTCTCCCAGCTCTGAAGTCTCCATCAGCCCTGCACAGTATGGTGGAACTGAGATGGCTGAGTCTGCAGAGCTGTTCAGTCACACTATAGCCTGGGAATCAGAGGTCTGCTCCCAAGCTACAGTGAATACAGAACAGGAAATGGTCTGCAGTGATGCCCAGAACCTTTGTGACTCTGATTCAGGCTGTGAGGACCAAGTTTCTGAGCATAATGTTGACCCTTTGTCACAAACTGTAACACCTGTGGTTATAGACAATGAGGAACATACTGATGAAGATGAGACGCAGATACCCGATTGGGATGACAACTT